>NW_021820358.1:0-43708 GCF_901001135.1 Rhinatrema bivittatum
AGCTGCGCACGTAAGGAGGTAGCAGAGACTGGAGAGAGTGTGCCTGAGGGTGCGCGTTCGACCGCACATCTGTACCCGCGTACATGTGTCTGCCTGGGAGTGGGAGCTGCGCACGTAAGGAGGTAGCAGAGACTGGAGAGAGTGTGCCTGAGGGTGCGCGTGCGACCGCACATCTGTACCCGCGTACTTGTGTCTGCCTGGGAGTGGGAGCTGCGCACGTAAGGAGGTAGCAGAGACTGGAGAGAGTGTGCCTGAGGGTGCGCGTTCGACCGCACATCTGTACCCGCGTACATGTGTCTGCCTGGGAGTGGGAGCCGCGCACGTAAGGAGGTAGCAGAGACTGGAGAGAGTGTGCCTGAGGGTGCGCGTGCGACCGCACATCTGTACCCACGTACTTGTGTCTGCCTGGGAGTGGGAGCTGCGCACGTAAGGAGGTAGCAGAGACTGGAGAGAGTGTGCCTGAGGGTGCGCGTGCGACCGCACATCTGTACCCGCGTACATGTGTCTGCCTGGGAGTGGGAGCCGCGCACGTAAGGAGGTAGCAGAGACTGGAGAGAGTGTGCCTGAGGGTGCGCGTTCGACCGCACATCTGTACCCGCGTACATGTGTCTGCCTGGGAGTGGGAGCCGCGCACGTAAGGAGGTAGCAGAGACTGGAGAGAGTGTGCCTGAGGGTGCGCGTGCGACCGCACATCTGTACCCGCGTACGTGTGTCTGCCTGGGAGTGGGAGCTGCGCACGTAAGGAGGTAGCAGAGACTGGAGAGAGTGTGCCTGAGGGTGTTCCAGTTCACCTGGAAAGACTCAAGAGTGGGAGGAAACTGCAGGCCCCCCCCCGAAAGAGAGCCAGATTCAAGCGATGGGCAAAATTAGGGCCTGGATCCTTGCAGAATGTACAAATAGGGAATTTACTGTGAGGCTACTTAATGCCCCGCGTTCCAGGAACTTTGGGAAGGGAACAACGCGAGTGGAAACTTGTACAGAAAGTGCTCTGAGATGTTTGCCTGACTCTTAAATTCCCCCTTTTTGCATAAAGTCCTGTAGTGGCTTTGTTACCCCCAAGTTTCTGATAACGGTAGTAACTTCCGCTCCATGCATGTTACCCCCATGTTTCTGTTAAGGGTAGTAACTGCCACTCAATGCATGTTACCCCCATGTTTCTGTTAAGGGTAGTAACTGCCACTCTGTGCAGGTTACCCCCATGTTACTGTTAAGGGTAGTAACTGCCACTCTGTGCAGGTTACCCCCATGTTACTGTTAAGGGTAGTAACTGCCGCTCCATGCAGGTTACCCCCATGTTACTGTTAAGGGTAGTAACTGCCGCTCCATGCTGGTTACCCCCATGTTACTGTTAAGGGTAGTAACTACCGCTCCCTGCAGGTTACCCCCATGTTTCTGTTAAGGGTAGTAGCTGCTGCTCTGTGCAGGTTACCCCCATGTTTCTGTTAAGGGTAGTAACTGCTGCTTCGTGCAGGTTACCCCCATGTTTCTGTTAAAGGCAGAAACTGCCGCTCCGTGCAGGTTACCCCCATGTTTCTGTTAAGGGCAGTAACTGCCACTCCGTGCAGCTTACCCCCATGTTTCTGTTAAGGGTAGTAACTGCTGCTCTGTGCAGGTCACCCCCAAGTGTATTAACTGCCGCTCCATGCAGGTTATCCCCATGTTTCTGTTAAGGGTAGTAACTGCCGCTCCGTGCAGGTTACCCCCATGTTTCTGTTAAGGGTAGTAACTGCAGCTCCGTGTAGGTTACCCCCATGTTTCTGTTGAGGGTAGTAACTGCCGCTCCGTGCAGGTTACCCCCATGTTTCTGTTAAAGGCAGTAACTGCCGCTCCGTGCAGGTTACCCCCATGCTTCTGTTAAGGGCAGTAACTGCCGCTCCGTGCAGGTTACCCCCATGTTTCTGTTAAAGGCAGTAACTGCCGCTCCGTGCAGGTTACCCCCATGTTTCTGTTGAGGGTAGTAACTGCCGCTCCGTGCAGGTTACCCCCATGTTTCTGTTAAAGGCAGTAACTGCCGCTCCGTGCAGGTTACCCCCATGTTTCTGTTAAGGGCAGTAACTGCCACTCCGTGCAGCTTACCCCCATGTTTCTGTTGAGGGTAGTAACTGCCGCTCCTTGCAGGTTACCCCCATGTTTCTGTTAAGTGTAGTATCTGCCACTCCATGCAGGTTACCCCCATGTTTCTGTTAAGGGTAGTAACTGCTGCTCTGTGCAGGTTACCCCCATGTTTCTGTTAAGGTAGTAACTGCCACTCCATGCAGGTTACCCCCATGTTTCTGTTAAGTGTAGTAATTGCTGCTCCGTGCAGGTTACCCCCAAGTTTCTGATAACGGTAGTAACTGTCGCTCCGTGCAGGTTACCCCCATGTTTCTGTTAAGGGCAGTAACTGCCGCTCTGTGCAGGTTACCCCCATGTTTCTGTTAAGGGTAGTAACTGTCGCTCCGTGCAGGTTACCCCCATGTTTCTGTTAAGGTAGTAACTGCCGCTCCGTGCACGTTATCCCCATGTTTCTGTTAAGGGTAGTAACCGCCGCTCCGTGCAGGTTACCCCCATGTTTCTGTTAAGGGTAGTAACTGTCACTCCATGCAGGTTACCCCATGTTTCTGTTAAGGGTAGTAACTGCTGCTCTGTGCAGGTTACCCCCATGTTTCTGTTAAGGGTAGTAACTGCCGCTCCATGCAGATTACCCCCATGTTTCTGTTAAGGGTAGTAACTGCCACTCCATGCAGGTTACCCCCATGTTTCTGTTAAGGGTAGTAACTGCTGCTCTGTGCAGGTTACCCCCATGTTTCTGTTAAGGGTAGTAACTGCCGCTCCGTGCAAGTTACCCCCAGGTTTCTGATAAGGGTAGTAACTGCCGCTCTGTGCAGGTTACCCCCATGTTTCTGTTAAGGGCAGTAACTGCCACTCTGTGCATGTTACCACTAAGTGTTATGATAAGGGTAGTAGTATTAATAATCAAAACCAAGCAACTTGTCAAACATAACAAATTACTGCTATGTACGGAGTGAGGAGCCTTCTTGATAATTCAGACAATGCTGGTGAATGTACAAATAGGGATTTTATTATTTTCCCTTGGGCAGAATGGTACAAGCAGGATTTTACTATTTTTCCATGATATTTTACACATAAAAGCTGATATTCAGAGTGCGTTTACCAGTACTTATCTGGAGCATAACTTATCTAGCTGAATGGCGGCTGCAGAATATACGGCTAAGCTCAGCGGATGCCACTTACCCCCTCATTTATCAAAATGCACTAAGGTGTTTTTGCATGCGAAAAGCCCCGTTAACGCATGCGATGCAAATTAGTAAAACAGGAGGAGTTATGGGCAGGGTTTGCCAATGTGTGTGAGTGAGAGAGAGAGAGAGAGAGAGAGAGAGAGAGAGAGACTGGCCATAATGTCCTCTCCCTAGATAGGTATTTGTATCCCTATGGGAGGCCCACCTAGTAACTCGAGGTGAGGGTTAGGTATTAGTGTAGGGGGTTAGGGGCCACTTTGACAGTCAACGTGAGACGTATGAACAGAACAGTGGTCTCTTGTGACGATTTGATGGCCCTCGGAGTGAGGAAACTCACTCAAAGATGAGATTTGGGCAATGTTCTCTCCACCTAGCTTGACGTTACCCAGGTAGAGAGCGGAGATCTCCCCTAGAGTGAAGACGCGAGGCCTGGCGCCTGCTCCTGGCTCGGCCCCCTGTGTGGAGTTGTTGGCTGTGGGAACCTTCCCTGGTTCTCGTGCTTCATGGGTTTTACAAGGAGGCGCAGACCCGATGCCGTTCAGGCTCTGGGCGTTGGACCCACCCACTCCCCCCCTCATACACTGGGCCATCCATTTCGTGCCAGCGCCAAGGAACGATAGAAAGGTTGGGGGAAAGTTGAGTCCCTCCTCTCCTGACAGCACCGTGTCCCCGGAGGGCCAAACCGTGTGGTTCAGGCTCCCAGCCTCAGCCCAAGGCTGGTCCTGGGCTCCTGGCTCAGACGCTGCCTGGCTAGCGGTGAGATGGGCTCCCTCGTGCGTGACCCGTCTGCAATGTGTAGCGGCCTATCTTGTGCCCCGGGACAGGGGGGGACAGGCTCTGTCTCTTGTCCGGGACACTGCTTATGGCTTTCAGGTGTCATCTTGTGGAAGGTTTGGCTGAAAGGATCCGTGTGGCATGCAAGGACTTGTCTCTGAGCCCCGCTGGAGTGCATTGATTTAAAAAAAACAAACAAATAAATAAAAAAGACTAATTTGTAATGAAATGCAAGATGGCCGGCCGGCCCTAATCCCCTGGCACGTTCCTGCTCTCTTTCCTCTTTTTTCCTAGAGACCTGTGGCACTGTGTACCAGGACTACAGCAGGAAGTACGGAGAGGTCTCTCCGGGCCCCCAGAGCCTGCTCTGGGATGCGCCCTTCCCTCCGCGACGGGCTACGGTGTCCACGCTCTTGAGGAGCCTGGTGGTGGAGAAAGGTGAGAGCTCCCTGCCGGGATCCCAGCTGAGCCCTCCCTCCCTCACCTACCATGGAGCCAGTCCCCTCCTCCCCCCCCCACCTATTCCTCACCCTCCCTGGCTGATCAGTAACTCTGCTGAACGGTTCCCGATGCCAACATTAAGGCAGTACTGGGGGTGAGGGGGGGGGAAGGGGTTATAGGGTGCATTTCCCCTTTGTTTGGGCAGTGCTGCGACTAACTGGGAGCCAGCAGCCTCTCCTCCCTCCTCCTCCTCCCCTCTCCGGCTGCTGACGCGTGATAACCTCTCCCACGCTACCTGCAGGCACTCAGGCCCGCGTTTTAACATGAGACGAGCCTGAGAGTGGAGGAGTGTGGGAAGTAGGATTCGGCTGTGTAGCTATGGATGGGGTTATGGTTTTACATGGTGAGTGTAAGATCTTGAGCCGTATTTTAGATGTATGTGCGTGTTTCATACGTTTGTAAGCAGCACTGGATGTTATCGTATATGAACGTGCCCTGAGGTCACGCTGGGAATAGAGAAATGTATATTGATTGCTGTCTTGAAGTGCAAGGTGTTGTATAATTCTTTGATTTTTTTTTTTATGGAAACCAGACAAAGATGAAAAGTTTAAATGTGAGAAGGAAGTGAGTGAGTTGTGTTAGGAATGGAAGATCATAGGCTGTTTCTCCCTGAGTCTGCAGGATTATTATAGCTGTTGAGGGGACCTGTGTCCTCGCTCCTCCTCTCTCCTGAGAGGGGAAGATCGCCCACTCCTTGCTACTCCTGGATCCCCACGCCACCCCTTCTCGGCCTCAGCCCTCTCCTCTTCAGGGGTCCCACGGCTGGGCTATGCCAGGCAATTAAATAGCTGCAGGTCCCTAATCTCCACCCTATGTATGAGGGGAAGGGAAGGAAAAAGCCTTCCCCCTTTGATACTGCCTGCTCTCTGAAGTCCACCAATAAGATACTTCTGAACAGTTAAGGGAAGATATGCATTTTATCCAAAAGCACATTTATTTATTTATTTATTTTTAATTTTTATATACACCAATGTTCCTGTATAGGAAACATATCGCAGCGGTTTACATGAAACTGAAGTGTCGCCGAAGGGCGGATACAATGAAACATGTGGTACAATGAACATGAGGAACATTAGAAATACACTATAATATAATAATAATAAAATTATAATGAGATAATAATACTACTAATCATAATAATAAAATAGAAAACCTAGGGCTATGCCTGATGAAACTTCCAAATAATCTTTAGGAGAAAGCCATCGTGACGGGAAAGGAGGCGTAACTGAAGGGTAACAGGAGAGAACTAACTAGGCATGCGGGCAAGTTAAGAGGCAAGAAGTCCACAAAGTGCAATAAGACGTTTAACTTAAGAGGATTCATAGAGGGACTACGCGACTTGTAGCTGTCTGACGGTCTGCGGCCAGGTTAAGGAATTAATGTAATCTTTGCCTCCCGGAGAAGTCAAAGATCTGGGGGATTTATGGAGTCAGGATGAGGCAGGATGTAAATTTACCTGACTCATGCCCTTAAAATGCCATCCAGTGGTCATTTTGAGGTACTGCATGATAATTATTTAACCCATCACGAGTCAGGTCTCCCTCACACTTCACCCCATAATGCAAGAAGCAGGAGGTCGCCGCACACGTGAGAAGCACAGAGGAGTCCTAGTGATGGGGTAGCACCGGTAAAGCCGAGCCGCACACGTGAGAAGCACAGAGGAGTCTTAGGGATGGGGTAGCACCGGTAAAGCTGAGCCGCACACGTGAGAAGCACAGAGGAGTCTTAGTGATGGGGTAGCACCGGTAAAGCTGAGCCGCACACGTGAGAAGCACAGAGGAGTCTTAGTGATGGGGTAGCACCGGTAAAGCCGAGCCGCACACGTGAGAAGCACAGAGGAGTCTTAGTGATGGGGTAGCACCGGTAAAGCTGAGCCGCACACGTGAGAAGCACAGAGGACTCTTAGCGATGGGGTAGCACCGGTAAAGCCGAGCCGCACACGTGAGAAGCACAGAGGAGTCTTAGCGATGGGGTAGCACCGGTAAAGCCGAGCCGCACACGTGAGAAGCACAGAGGAGTCGTAGTGATGGGGTAGCACCGGTAAAGCCGAGCCGCACACGTGAGAAGCACAGAGGACTCTTAGTGATGGGGTAGCACCGGTAAAGCTGAGCCGCACACGTGAGAAGCACAGAGGACTCTTAGTGATGGGGTAGCACCGGTAAAGCTGAGCCGCACACGTGAGAAGCACAGAGGACTCTTAGCGATGGGGTAGCACCGGTAAAGCTGAGCCGCACACGTGAGAAGCACAGAGGAGTCTTAGCGATGGGGTAGCACCGGTAAAGCTGAGCCGCACACGTGAGAAGCACAGAGGAGTCTTAGCGATGGGATAGCACCGGTAAAGCCGAGCCGCACACGTGAGAAGCACAGAGGAGTCTTAGCGATGGGGTAGCACCGGTAAAGCTGAGCCGCACACGTGAGAAGCACAGAGGAGTCTTAGGGATGGGGTAGCACCGGTAAAGCTGGAGATCAGTTTCAATGTTTTTCTTAATTAATCGCAATTTCTTACAGTTCGCAAATCAAAGCCATGCACACAGGTCAATAAAAACATAAAACAGTTATCAAATCAGAGTAAATCACAAATCATTAAAAACATGACAGCAGAAAGAGCCGAACATAATTATATTTAAAAAAAAACCTCAAATGATATCCAATCACACAAGGGATCGAGCCCTGTCCATTGCAGGCCCTGCCCGCTGGAAGACGCTACCTATGAATCCCCGCCTCGAACCCTGCACCATCAAAGTCAAGAAAAAGTTAAAGACCTGGCTTTTCAGACAGGCATTCCCAGATTAGGACCCTCACACCGTACACCCATCGCCACAGATGTTTGCTTCTAAACTACTAATATTCACTTTATTGTGTTATTGTCTTATTTCTCTGCAGTTTCTTTCCTTGCTCCTCTTTAGTTATTACTCTAGTTTTTATTCTCTGCAATCCCACCCCCCCTTCCCTGTTATACGTAATTTCTACCTTCAGTTTGATGTAAACCGAGCTGATGTACCCACTAATATCGGTATTAAAAAAAAAAAAGCCTATAAATAAATAAAATAAATAATCACTAATAACAGATAAATCGTATCTAACAAATAACATAAAAGCCTAAAAAAAAACCCAGGTCAGTGCTATAATAAAGAGCATAGCATAAAAATCATAAGAACCAGATCAATCATAGTAAATGTCGGATAAAAACTGATCTCCCGTGCAGTCTCAAGTCCAATTTGTTTAGGAGAAGGCAGAATCAGTAGCGTCGGTGTCATCGCAACAGGAAGGGAAAATGGGCCTTGTCTTTCTCTGCATTGCTGTGCCCCCGAGTGACCGGAACGCAGTTCTTGAATTCTCGCCTTTTTTGCTCGCACTCGGCAGGTGACTGGCAGCTGAAGCCGGAACGCCTGGGCCTGGAGCTTTTCCGCACCTTCGAGAGAAAGGCGACCGGCCCCCAGGGCTTCGCCCGCCTCAAGAGACTGCTGCCTCTGCTGCTGCAGGCCGGCTGCCTGGGCTGCTCCCGGGCAAATTACCTGGCATCGGTCCTGTTCCAGACTGGCTTTGGGCTGAAAATGGACCCCGCAAAGGTAGCATGGCAGGATCAAACTTTCTTTCATTTTTCTGTTCATCGCCAGCAGCAGCATCCCCTGCCATTCCACCAGGGTAGAAAGTGGTGGGAAGGGCAGGAAAGAAAACCATAAGAGTGTGCATGGTCACAGCGGGGGTTGTGAAGGTGTGTGTGTATACACGTAAATATCCTATGGACAATTCAATGGCCTATATTTTAGCAATTTTCAAAAGCCCACTTGCACGACTAAAGTGCATTTATTTATTTATTTATTTATTTATAGCTTTTTATATACCGGCATTCGTAAAACACATCATGTCGGTTTACAGGTAACTGAGAAAGGAAATTACAATGAACAATGATAGAAGGATAGCTGGATAAAAGATGTAGGTACCTTTTATAAGGCTAACGAGCGTAGTAGAACTTGGTTAGATAATCAAACATGAACTAATAAATAAAATTGGTTAGATAATCAAAATGAACTAAAAAACAATATCGAATTGACATATGAAATTATGTACAATAGAAGGCAAAGGTAGGAGGATTTGGGGGGGGGGGTGAGCGGGGAGGGAAAGAAGAGCGGAGGGGGGGGGGAAAGGTAGGGATGGGTATGATGCGAGGAAAACTGCAGTGTTTTAGTGGAGGAGTATTAGGGAGAGAAAGATTGTTTAGGGGATGGGTAGGGTGGGTGGGGAGGGCAGAAGGGTGCTGTACATAGTGTAGGAGTTCATTATATATTGCTGTACATGGGGTGTTGTACAAGGGGGCAGGGGGGGAAATAGGGGAGGTACCGGGAGGTCACTGACTAGGATTGTGAGGAGTTAGGATAGGCCTGTTTAAATAACCAGGTCTTGATTCCTTTTTTGAAAAGGCTCAGGGATGGTTCTAGACGGAGCTCGGCAGAAAGGGAATTCCAGAGAGTAGGGCCAGCAATGGAGAAGGCTCTTTCTCTGGTGGTTGTGAGGTGAGCAATTTTGAGTGAGGGGGTATGGAGGGTGCCTGCAAGGGAGTTTCTGGTGGGGCGGTTGGCCTGGTGGAAGTGTGGCATATCTTCGATCCATGGGGAGTTGTTTTTGTATAGCTTGTTATGAATGATGGTGAGTGTTTTGTATTGTGAGTGGAAGGTGATCGGGAGCCAGTGGAGATCTTGTAGTATGGGAGTAATATGATCAGTTTTTCTTGTGTTTGTTAGGATTCTAGCCATGGCGTTTTGTAGAATTTGGAGGGGTTTGATAGTAGAGGCCGGGAGGCCTATCAGAAGTGAATTGCAGTAGTCGAGTTTTGATAGTATGGTGGTCTGCATAACAGTGCGGAAGTCATGGGCGTGGAGTAGAGGCTTCGGTTTTGTGAGGGTTTGGCGTTTATAGAAGCCCCCTTTTAAGATTTGATGTGGGATTTGAAACTTAGTTGTGTGTCTAGGGAGACTCCTAGGTCTCTAACAGCGGGCGGGGGCATGTGTGTTTGTGAGGCGTTTTGAGACATTTGGTGGATAGAAATGCTAGGTTGATTTGTTAGAATAAGGATTTCAGTTTTTGAAGCATTGAGTGCAAGGTGGAGATTGGAAAGTAGGGAGTTGATAGATGCAAGGCATGTTTCCCAGAAATTCAGGGTTTCTTTGAGGGATTTCTGAATGGGGATAAGTATTTGTACATCGTCAGCGTATAGGAAGAATTTCAGTCCCAGATTAGAGAGTAAATGGCAGAGTGGGAGTAGATATATGTTAAAGAGTGTGGAGGAAAGAGAGGAGCCCTGTGGTACGCCTTGTGATAGGGGAATGTGTGCGGATTCGAAATTATCGATTTTAACTAAATACTTTCTGTGTTCAAGGTAAGAGGAGAACCAGGAAAGGGCTGTGTTTGAGATGCCTATCTCTGCTAAACGTGATATTAGGATTTGATGGTTTACCGTATCGAAGGCTGCTGAAATATCTAAGAGAGCAAGTATGTAAGATTGGCCGTGGTCCATGCCTTTGAGGATGGTGTCTGTTATTGCAAGTAGTAGTTTTTCAGTGCTTCGATCTTTACGAAAGCCATATTGGGCGGGGTGAAGGATATTGTTGTCTTCTAGGAAGTCGGTGAGTTGTGTGTTGACCACTTTCTCCATGATTTTAGATATAAAAGGCAGGTTGGAGATGGGCCTGTAGTTTGCAGGGTCATTTTGGTCGAGGGTGGGTTTCTTAAGTAGAGGCTTTACAATGGCAAGTTTAAGTGGGTCAGGGACTTTCCCGGAGGTGAGGGAGCAGTTAATAATATCTGCCAAAGGTTTTGCAATGGCGGATGGAATAGTGAGGAGAGTTTTAGATGGGATGATGTCAGCGATGTGGGTGGCTGGTCGCATCTTTTTTAAGATGGATTTGACTTCCATCGTGGTGGTGAGATCAAGGGAGTCGAGGTTGATGTTGTTAATGATGGGTAGTGGGTCGATAGGAGCGGGATTAGAGGGGAGTCGGGTGAGAAGTTTGGAGATTTTGTTCTTAAAGTAGTCTGCTAGTTTATTACATTTCTCTATGTTGTGTTCTTCTTGGGGGGATGGAGAGGCTGACTTTGTGAGTTCTGCTACATAGGAGAATAGGGCAGGATTGAATTTATAATTGTGAATTTTTGCTGCGTAGAAGTCATGTTTGGCGTGGAGTGTTGCTTGCCGGTATATGTGTAGGGTATGCTTGTAAGCTGTTTTGTGTGCGGGTGTGGGTCGTTTGCGCCAGGAGCGTTCTTTGGATCTAAAGTCTTGTTTTAATTTTCTTAGTTCGCTGGTGTACCAGGGTTTTCTTTCTGTTTGTGTGGGTGTTATTATTTTATGGATAGTGGGGCAAATGTCATTGGCTATGTCAGTGGTGATCTTATCCCATGACAGTAGAGCGTTATCTGGGTTGGAAAGGTCGAGGTTTTCACGTACATTGTTGAAGGCTAGGGAGAGTTCCTCTGATGAACATGGTTTGCGGAAGGAGATTGTTTTTCTATGTGATTTTGTGATGGTGGCGTCAGTGTTGAGGGTGAGATGGGCATTGATGAGATAATGGTCGGACCAAGGGATGGGTGTGGTGGTTGGTGCATGGGGTGCTGTTATGCAAGTATTAATAAAAAGGAGGTCGAGTGTGTGTCCAGCTTTGTGCGTTGGCTCGGAGATGAGTTGTCTGAAGCCCAGGGCTTTGAGAGTAACAAGTAGGGTTTCGCAAGCTGGAGTGGCGGGGTGGGTGTCTACGTGGAGATTGAAATCTCCGAGTATCACTGCAGGGGTGTCCGGCTTAATGTTGTTGGTAATGTATTCAATGAGGGGGGAGGGGTCCTGTTCAAGTATACCGAGAGGGGTGTAAATAAGGCAGACCTGCAGGGCTTTGGATTTAAAGAGCCCAATTTTGAGTCTTGGGGGGGGGGGGGGGGGGGAGCAGGTTTGTAGTCTGAGGTTAAGGTGTTTCTTGGCGGCTAGGAGGATGCCTCCTCCCCTTTTTTTGGGCCTAGGGATGGAGAAGATGTCGTATGTCTGTGTTGGGAGTTGATTAATGAAAACATGGTCTGAGTTTTTTAGCCACGATTCTGTAATGGCACATATATCAGGGCTGGTATCGGTGAGTAGGTCTTGTAGGATCGGGACTTTCTTTATGATGGATTGTGCGTTGAAGAGGGAGATGGCTAGCGTGGCTAGGCCTAGCAGCTGCGTGAGGGGGGTAATCATGATGGGCACTAGGGATTTATGCTGTATGAGGGCGTGAGGGTGTGCTGGGCGAGGGATGCGTCGAGCGGGGTGGTGTATGATAGGTATAGTGGGGAGACACATTTCGGGAGGAGGATGGGGGGAAGTTGGGTACTGTGTGGAGGGTAGCAGTCGAACTCAGAGCTCTTACAACTAGTTGGGAGAGAGGGAGAGTCGAGAGTGATTCAGCTAAGGAGTTAATCTGATAAGGTGGTTGTGTAGTAGTGCGAAGCGAATTAGACCTATGTTTTGTTCTGGGTGCTGTTTAGGTGAGGTGCAGTTAGCGTTTTCTGAAAGAATTACAAGATACAGAGTACATTTCGATTCAATAAGGTTAGCCAAAAGGGGAGGGTTAGATGACTTGGGAATATTTGCATTAGTTACAAAAGTGGCATCGGTATCACAGACACAAGTGGGGGTTACCATAAGTTACTTGCTGTTAGAGGGATAGTTGTCCAGAACAGATTATTGTCATAAAGTCATGTGGGTGCTGGTGAGTGTTGTGGTAGTGGATAAGACGTTGGCTGCTGCGATTCTTCTGTATGTGGAGCAGGTAAGGAGGTCCAAGGACAAAACAAACAAAGATTAGGATGCGCATGAGGCCGCACGAAGGGGCGCACTAAGGGGCCTGCCCCTTAGGTCGCGCTCCTTCGTGCGTGCGACGCCCGGCGCGCGGCGCCGCAGTAGCGGTCCTGCTTTTAATTCTTTGCTGTGCCTGCCTCCCAGGCGCTGACGTGGGAGTCAACGTGTAAAACCCAGTTTTAAGCTGGCAAGTTCTATTGAAAATCGGGGACTCTGATTGTGAGTCCTGTGAGGACAGGGGAGTGTCCAGGGTACCTGAAGTGGCAGACCAGTCACAAACGGCAGAATGTAAATCAAAACGTTACATTAAAAATGGGAGTGCTGTGTAAGGATGGGCCTTCCAGTGGAGCTTTCGGGCAGTTCGCTGCTTCCATGTCTGTTTTGCGGGGCCTGCTCGAATCACACGTGATGGCGTTTTTGGTGCAATGAATGCTCTTTGTGTGCATTTTTCTCCCTTGCTGTCATCCATTTCAACACCAGCTCGCCTTGGCTCTGGGTCTGTCGGCATTGCCTGCCTAACCGTGAAACAAGTGCGTTTCCCCTCTCCCTGCTGGGGAGCAAGTTTCATTTTCTGTGACTTCTCCCCGGCTCCGCTCACGCTTCATCAAAGCCTTCACAAGCTGAGCAGCGTGGGGAGGTGGCTCCTGAGACGTTGAAGAGGGTCGGGAGCTCACTGAGCAATGGGGAACAGAAGGTGAGTGGGGGGGGAATGGAGGTCACCCAGAGAAAAGGGAGGGGAGCAGGGGACCAAACCCAGGGATCTGTTCACGTTTCCGTTGGCGCGTTTGCTCAAGGTCTGCCACCCAGTGCGGGCTTCAGATGGCATGGCAAGGAGAAGGTCAAGGACACCGAGCAACAGAGGGCAGAGCCATGCAAGGGGGCGAGGCAGGGATGACGTTCCAGCAGGACAGAGAGGGCGGCGGGAGATCAGATCTAAGGAACTGAAGGCGCGGGCAGGCGCCGGTGGGACGCCGGGGTGCACAGGGCATGCAGATACCTCCGCTCAAGTCAAGGTGAGGCCTTGTCTGCAGTATTCTCTCCAGCTCTTGGCCCTCTGTTTCCAGAAAGATTAGAAGGAAATCCATAAAAGGGATCCCAAAATAGTGCTGGACCTGTAACAGGAGCCAAATGTGCTGAAACGTTTAAGGATCTAAAGCTGTGAGCCCTAGAGAAGAGAAGGGACTGAGGGATAGGCCTCAGACATTCAGATCCTCTGACCCTATCAGCAATGCACAACAGCGGCAATGTTTCAGAGCAAGTCCTGGAGCAAGATTATTTTATCAGCCTGGCTAACATCAGAAAATATTTCATCATGGAAAGACTGTTGAGTGCATGGACCGACTTCCCCAGGGGATGTGGTGAAGGTCAACACAGAAACAGAATTCAAGAAAGTCTGGGATAAGCACAGAGGATCCTTAGATGTGAGGGGTAAAGCCTGGGATAAGCACAGAGGATCCTTAGCTGTGAGGGAGTGAGAGGTAAAGCCTGGGATAAGCACAGAGGATCCTTAGCTGTGGGGGAGTGAGGGGTAAAGCCTGGGATAAGCACAGAGGATCCTTAGCTGTGAGGGAGTGAGGGGTAAAGCCTGGGATAAGCACAGAGGATCCTTAGCTGTGAGGGAGTGAGGGGTAAAGCCTGGGATAAGCACAGAGGATCCTTAGCTGTGGGGGAGTGAGGGGTAAAGCCTGGGATAAGCACAGAGGATCCTTAGCTGTGAGGGAGTGAGGGGTAAAGCCTGGGATAAGCACAGAGGATCCTTAGCTGTGAGGGAGTGAGGGGTAAAGCCTGGGATAAGCACAGAGGATCCTTAGCTGTGAGGGAGTGAGGGGTAAAGCCTGGGATAAGCACAGAGGATCCTTAGCTGTGGGGGAGTGAGGGGTAAAGCCTGGGATAAGCACAGAGGATCCTTAGCTGTGAGGGAGTGAGGGGGTAAAGCCTGGGATAAGCACAGAGGATCCTTAGCTGTGAGGGAGTGAGGGGTAAAGCCTGGGATAAGCACAGAGGATCCTTAGCTGTGAGGGAGTGAGGGGTAAAGCCTGGGATAAGCACAGAGGATCCTTAGCTGTGGGGGAGTGAGGGGTAAAGCCTGGGATAAGCACAGGGGATCCTAAGCTGTGAGGGAGTGAGGGGGTAAAGCCTGGGATAAGCACAGAGGATCCTTAGCTGTGGGGGAGTGAGGGGTAAAGCCTGGGATAAGCACAGAGGATCCTTAGCTGTGGGGGAGTGAGGGGTAAAGCCTGGGATAAGCACAGAGGATCCTTAGCTGTGAGGGAGTGAGGGGTAAAGCCTGGGATAAGCACAGAGGATCCTTAGCTGTGAGGGAGTGAGGGGTAAAGCCTGGGATAAGCACAGAGGATCCTTAGCTGTGAGGGAGTGAGAGGTAAAGCCTGGGATAAGCACAGAGGATCCTTAGCTGTGGGGGAGTGAGGGGTAAAGCCTGGGATAAGCACAGAGGATCCTTAGCTGTGAGGGAGTGAGGGGTAAAGCCTGGGATAAGCACAGAGGATCCTTAGCTGTGAGGGAGTGAGAGGTAAAGCCTGGGATAAGCACAGAGGATCCTTAGCTGTGAGGGAGTGAGGGGTAAAGCCTGGGATAAGCACAGAGGATCCTTAGCTGTGAGGGAGTGAGGGGTAAAGCCTGGGATGAGCACAGAGGATCCTTAGCTGTGAGGGAGTGAGGGGTTAAGCCTGGGATAAGCACAGAGGATCCTTAGTTGTGGGGGAGTGAGGGGTAAAGCCTGGGATAAGCACAGAGGATCCTTAGCTGTGGGGAGTGAGGGGTAAAGCCTGGGATAAGCACAGAGGATCCTTAGCTGTGGGGGAATGAGGGGTAAAGCCTGGGATAAGCACAGAGGATCCTTAGCTGTGAGGGAGTGAGAGGTAAAGCCTGGGATAAACACAGAGGATCCTTAGCTGTGAGGAGTGAGGGGTAAAGCCTGGGATAAGCACAGAGGATCCTTAGCTGTGAGGGAGTGAGGGGTAAAGCCTGGGATAAGCACAGAGGATCCTTAGCTGTGAGGGAGTGAGAGGTAAAGCCTGGGATAAGCACAGAGGGTCCTTAGCTGTGAGGGAGTGAGGGGTAAAGCCTGGGATAAGCATAGAGGATCCTTAGCTGTGGGGGAGTGAGGGGTAAAGCCTGGGATAAGCACAGAGGATCCTTAGCTGTGAGGGAGTGAGGGGTAAAGCCTGGGATAAGCACAGAGGATCCTTAGCTGTGAGGGGTAAAGCCTGGGATAAGCACAGAGGATCCTTAGCTGTGAGGGAGTGAGAGGTAAAGCCTGGGATAAGCACAGAGGATCCTTAGCTGTGGGGGAGTGAGGGGTAAAGCCTGGGATAAGCACAGAGGATCCTTAGCTGTGAGGGGTAAAGCCTGGGATAAGCACAGAGGATCCTTAGCTGTGAGGGAGTGAGGGGTAAAGCCTGGGATAAGCACAGAGGATCCTTAGCTGTGAGGGGTAAAGCCTGGGATAAGCACAGAGGATCCTTAGCTGTGAGGGAGTGAGGGGTAAAGCCTGGGATAAGCACAGAGGATCCTTAGCTGTGAGGGAGTGAGGGGTAAAGCCTGGGATAAGCACAGAGGATCCTTAGCTGTGAGGGAGTGAGGGGTAAAGCCTGGGATAAGCACAGAGGATCCTTAGCTGTGAGGGGTAAAGCCTGGGATAAGCACAGAGGATCCTTAGCTGTGAGGGAGTGAGGGGTAAAGCCTGGGATAAGCACAGAGGATCCTTAGCTGTGGGGGAGTGAGGGGTAAAGCCTGGGATAAGCACAGAGGATCCTTAGCTGTGAGGGGTAAAGCCTGGGATAAGCACAGAGGATCCTTAGCTGTGAGGGAGTGAGGGGTAAAGCCTGGGATAAGCACAGAGGATCCTTAGCTGTGAGGGGTAAAGCCTGGGATAAGCACAGAGGATCCTTAGCTGTGAGGGAGTGAGGGGTAAAGCCTGGGATAAGCACAGAGGATCCTTAGTTGTGGGGGAGTGAGGGGTAAAGCACCCTCCGGCGCCGCGATTCAATTAAGCCAGCTGCTCCTACTCACCTCAAGCTGCTTCTGCACCATCGGCTGAGAAGGGAGGCCTGCGCGATCGGCGCCCAGACCCGTCGGGGTAAGGCCTTTTAATTTCCCTTCCCCCCGGCGAGCCTGACCGTCGATCTCACGGCTGAGCGGCAGCCCCTCGCTCTCCAGACACGCCCACCACCGCGAACAGCCAATCCAAATTCGAGAGGGACTTTTAAACTTCTTCACCCTCAGGCGCCGCGCGCCGTAATCGCACGCCAAAGGAGCGCGACAAAGGGGCTTGCCCCTTTGTGTGCCCCTTCGTGTAGCCCCGCAGGACAGCCCTAATATAGAAACCTGATACATTTCAGCCCTTCAGTTTCTCACGCAGGTCAACCTCCGCACCCCACATCATTGAGTTTTCAATCTCTCCCTCCAACTGGGAGCTACTTCCTGCTCCTACACTGCAGAACGTCCAGAGAAAGTGTACTACCGCACTCAGCTTTCAACTAGCATCAGACAACTTCCTCCAAGCACTCAGCTTTCAACCAGCACGCTGAGTCTGATGCTGATTCTGACGCCAAACCTAAACAAATAAAAAGTGACCTTCCCAGGACCGAATCACCGCTAGCACAAAAGGGCCTACCCCTCTGTGCACCTCTTCGTACACCCCTGACGCATAACACATCCCCATAACCATCATCATCCACCTCTCGTCTTCTAATACCAGTTCTTCAATTTCACTCAACTATTCTCCAAGTCTACAAGCAATCCGCAATCATTCTTCACCTCTCATTCAAGCCTCAGTCACAATCAACCACCGTGAATATTCTTACCTCTCCACCCCATTCACCTAGCAGATCTTTAACATTACTTTTCTATAATAATAAGACCTCCGACCTATTCTAACCATCATGCTCCGCGGTCTACCGATTCCGATTCTTCATCACAGGAGACACAATGCAACTAGTAACTTTCTTGGGACCTCTCATCCTCACACCTATAAAGCCCTCATTCCCATCATGGCTTCCCCTCTTACACAATTGCTTGGACTAACATTATTCTCACTATATCTATTCAACGCACAATCCATCACTAAAAAAACCCCCATTCTCAATGATCTTCTCCTAGAAGAAAATCCAGACGTATGCGCTATAACAGAAACTTGGCTCAAATCGACAGACACTGCTCTAATTAACCAACTACCTACACATTCATATGACTTCTTCTCCATTCCCCGACAGAAAAGAAAAGGTGGAGGAATTCTTCTTGCTACCAAAAAAGATTTGAATTTCACCCAATACTCTGTCAACTCTTCTACCAAACTGGAAATAGGCCTTTTCAAATCAAACCATCTCCAAATCCTTCTTGTATATGCCCCCCCAGGCCTTCTCGACTTAGATGCCTCTCCTCTTCTGGAACTAATAGTCTCCCACATTAATTTAGATTCTCCAGCAATTATACTTGGTGACTTCAATTTACATGTCAACAATCCATCTCTATCTACAAATGGGAAAACTTTCATTACAGCCTTGTCTGCTTTAGGTTTCAATCAGATTATCAAGAAACCCACTCATAAAGCAGGTCATACATTGGACCTCATCTTCACCAATTCTGGTATCTCTAACTCAACTCAACCGATCTGCGAACCAGTACCCTGGTCGGACCACTCTCTAATCTCGACCACCATCACACTGGCACAAAAAAAACAGCACTCCGCCCCTCAACAACAATTCTCCTACAGGAAAATATGTGCATCCGAGGACCTCCACAACCACCTAGTCTTAGAATTACCCCACATGGACCTTTCCTCTCCAAATTCGGCACTTCACTCATGGAATAATATTACAGAAACTGCAGCTAATAAACTCTGTCCTCTAACAACAAAAAAACTAAAACACAATATTCCAAAAAAACAACCTTGGTTTAATGAAGAACTACAAAATCTAAAACTTTCCCTCAGACGGAACGAAAGCAAATGGCGCAAATCCCCTTCAGCGTCCACCCTTTCTACCTACAAAATTGCTCTCCACAATTACAAAAATTCCTTGCAAAAAATCAAAAGAGACTTCTATGCTCATAAGATCCATCATATGATCTTTGATGCTAAAGCCCTTTTTACCTACGTCTCCAATTTAACTCAAATCCAAACACCTGACATTCCATTTAACAAAGCACAAGAAAAGGCAGAGGAGCTTGCTCTCTTCTTCAACAACAAAATAGCTAACCTCCTTTCTAAAAATTCGCCTAATACTTCTTCCCCCTACAGTACCTATATACACCATAACAAATACATCTCACTCAACTCATTTGAACCAACTACAACTTCTGAGATCCTTAGAATACTGAAAAAGATGAAACCATCGACACACCCATTAGACCAAATCCCTTCCAAATTACTCCTCCTTATTCCGGACACCATATCCAAAGCTCTGGCAGACATAATAAACTGCTCTTTATCTAAAGGACTCTACCCTGACGACCTTAAAATGGCATCAATCAAACCGCTCTTGAAAAAACCAAAGTTAGACCCTGACGACCCCTCCAATTTTCGCCCTATCTCAAACCTCCCATTCATTGCTAAAGTCATGGAAAAACTGGTTAATTCTCAATTATCAGACTACCTGGAAGACCACAAAATTCTCTACCCTTCACAATATGGCTTCAGGAAATCGTTAAGCACAGAATCTCTACTAATTTCCTTAACAGACTACCTCATCCTAGGCCTAGATAAAGGCCAGTCCTACCTTTTGATTCTCTTGGACCTCTCAGCCGCCTTTGATACTGTTAACCACTCTATGCTCCTTAACCAACTATTGAATATCGGCATAACAGGCTCTGCACTGTCCTGGTTCCACTCATTCTTGAAAAACAGAGGCTTCAAGGTAAAAATACACAGTAAAGAATCTAAACGCTACCCTTCATCTCAAGGAGTTCCCCAAGGTTCATCCCTCTCTCCCACCCTCTTTAACATCTACCTCCTCCCTCTCTGCCATCTATTAAACAACTTGAACCTTAAACACTACCTTTATGCAGATGATGTCCAGATTGTGATACCAATTAAAGAATCCATTAAAAAAACCCTCGATCTTTGGGAATATTATCTGCAAGAAATCAACTCCCTCCTTTCCAGTATGAATTTAATCCTAAATTCCTCAAAAACGGAACTCCTTCTAATATCATCTGAGATTAGCCACACCCCTACAATCCCTCCAACTAATCTACAAACAACAAAAGTAAGAGATTTGGGCGCAATCATCGATAACAGGCTTAACTTAAAAGCATTCATAAACCAAACCACTAAAGACTGCTTTCATAAACTGAATGTTCTAAAAAGAATAAGACCTCTGTTCCACATCCATGACTACAGGACTATCCTACAAGCAATAATCTTCTCCAAGTTAGACTATTGCAATTCTTTATTATTAGGTACCCCATCAACACATACTAAACCGCTACAAATGGTTCAAAATACGGCAGCTAGAATTCTAACAAATACAAGGAGAAGAGAGCACATCACCCCGATCCTTAAAGATTTACACTGGCTGCCAATCCATTTCAGAATTCTTTATAAGTCAATCACCATAATCTATAAATCCATCCAACAAATCGCTCCTCTCAACCTACAAATCCCTTTCATAAAGCATACTTCCTCCAGACCCATAAGAGAGTACTACAAAGAGTCTCTGCAGGTACCACCTTCCAAAACTTCCCTCCATATAACTTATAGAGATAGGGCTTTCTCCACAGCAGGACCCACTCTTTGGAATTCCATACCAACGGAACTTAGACAAGAACCCTGCTTATTGACATTTAGAAAAAAACTCAAAACATGGCTTTTCAAACAAGCCTTCCCAGACTCAGTCTAAAAACAATTCTCTCCGATATTCAAATTCCAAGCAACAATTTTCTTTTATAACCATCCTGATAATTTTCCCCTACACTTTATAAACATCCAGAATCTTCATTATTTATTTAAGATTTCTTCCTTATTGTTAAAAACTGCATTTTTGAACTGAACAATTCATTGTAAATCATTCACTTCCATCTTTGGAAACTTTACCATTCTACAGGTTAATACAACATGTTAAAGTTCCTATCTTTTCTTCTTCTTACTCCTAGTTGTACGTATCCTTGTTTATTGTAACTGTATTTATAATATGTATTTATAATATGTATATTACATATTTTGTTCTATGTTCCGGTTATTACCCCATTGTTTACTGTAAACCGGCTTGATGTGATGTTATCACGAATGCCGGTATAGAAAAAATCAAAATAAATAAAATAAATAAATAAAGCCTGGGATAAGCACAGAGGATCCTTAGCTGTGGGGGAGTGAGGGGTAAAGCCTGGGATAAGCACAGAGGATCCTTAGCTGTGGGGGAGTGAGGGGTAAAGCCTGGGATAAGCACAGAGGATCCTTAGCTGTGGGGGAGTGAGGGGTAAAGCCTGGGATAAGCACAGAGGATCCTTAGCTGTGGGGGAGTGAGGGGTAAAGCCTGGGATAAGCACAGAGGATCCTTAGCTGTGAGGGAGTGAGGGGTAAAACCTGGGATAAGCACAGAGGATCCTTAGCTGTGAGGGAGTGAGAGGTAAAGCCTGGGATAAGCACAGAGGATCCTTAGCTGTGAGGGAGTGAGGGGTAAAGCCTGGGATAAGCACAGAGGATCCTTAGCTGTGAGGGAGTGAGGGGTAAAACCTGGGATAAGCACAGAGGATCCTTAGCTGAGGGGGAGTGAGGGGTAAAGCCTGGGATAAGCACAGAGGATCCTTAGCTGTGGGGGAGTGAGGGGTAAAGCCTGGGATAGGCACAGAGGATCCTTAGCTGTGAGGGAGTGAGGGGTAAAGCCTGGGATAAGCACAGAGGATCCTTAGCTGAGGGGGAGTGAGGGGTAAAGCCTGGGATAAGCACAGAGGGTCCTTAGCTGTGGGGGAGTGAGGTGCATCTGTGTTAGTGCAGATGGTTGATAATATATCAGACTCAATGGCTCTTTATCTGCTTGTGATGTTTTCTGTTGTATTGCAGTAAGCTTTTTTCTTTAATTTTAAACTGTTTTATGTTTAGATGCACTGTCCATGACAATTTTTTGTGACCTGTTTTGCCTCTCACAAGATCCTTTGTGATGTAGGCAAAAGAATATAATCACATCTAAGAAAAGCATTCTGTCACGTCTCCTGCTCGAGTCTGAATCTTTTTTTCAATGGGGCTCCAAGCAACAGCAGCTCCTCATGTGCTGAGGCTCTCACCCAGTTCAGCTGTGACTCAGTACCTGACCACCGGTTTGTGCTAATATTATCCAGGAAAACCAATGTGAAACCCTTTGAGTGTCTCCCAGTGGTGTCTTGGATTGGTATTTGAAGTTTCATTGCTGTGGTTTATCATCATCTATCCCTGGTTTCTACTAGAGGTTGGTTGCGCTTGGTGCCCCATCTTTGACTGACCTTGAAAGCCTGATAAAAGTCCTTTTCTCCCACTGACCTGCAGGCCTTGCGGTTCCTTCTGATTGCTGCCCAAGCAGATGAGCGTCTGGCTGAGTTACAGTTAGGTCACAAGCACCACCTCGGAGTGGATGGGTTTCCGGTTGACTATGAGCTCTCCTATGCCTACTACGCCAACGTTGCCAAGCAGACCATGGTGGACAGACTGGAGCCGAGCAAGAATCAGGTAGCGCCGTGGCATACCTACTCCTGGCAATCATTGTGGCGTGCCAAGGTCTTTCCTCTAAGCACACACTAGATAACAAACTCCACATGTGTTTGTCTCTCTCTCAACATGGTTATCCTGTTAGTGGCTCAACGTCACAAGAGCAATCTTGAACTTGAGAAAGCTGAGTTTTTAAGGCACTATTGCTGCCCCTAGGAATCACCTCTATAGACTATGTCAGTGTCAGTGATCCCTGTACAACCCCTCCTCTCGGGCCTCCTCTGTAGACTGTATCAGTGTCAGTGATCATGGTGCGGCCCCTCCTCATGGATCTTCTCCGTAAACTGTATCAGTTTCAGTGATCACATTGCGTCCCCTCCTCATGGGTCTACTCAGTAGTTTGTGTCGGTGATCATGGTGCATCCCCTCCTCACGGGTCTCCTCTAGGCTGTCAGTGATCACATTGTGTCCCTTCGTTATGGGTATCCTCTATAGGATGTATCAGTTTGAAGCTGCATTTAAATGATCTTGTTTCAATTTATGTTTTATTGTTTGTTTTAAATTTTTATTATATATAATTGCTTGCACTGTTGTGATCTCCTTTGAACAATTTTTTGGCAATGAAAGCGCAATATAAGAAAGTGTAAATAAATAAATCCACGTCAGTGATCACATTGTGTTTCCTTCTCATGGGTCTCCTTTATTCATATCAGTGTTGGTGATCACGATGCATCGCTTCCTCGCAGGTCTCCTCTGTACATTGTGTCGGTGATCACAGTGTGTCCCTAGCTTGTGGATCTCCTCTATAGACTGTATCAATGTCAGCGATCATGATGTGTCCCTTCTTCTTGAGTTTCTTCTATAGACTGTATCAGTTTTGGTGATCATAGTGCATCCCTCCTTGTGGGTCTTCTCTATAGATTGTGTCAGTGATCACGGTGTGTCCCTTCCTCGTGGGTCTTGTCTATAGACTAGCAGTGTCAGCGATCATGATGTGTCCCTTCCTCATGAGTCTCCTCTATAGATAGTGTCGGTGATCATAGTGCATTTCCTCCTTGCGGGTCTCCTCTATAGATTGTATCGGTGATCATGGTGTGTCCCTTCCTCATGGGTCTCCTCTATAGACTGTATCAGTGTTGGTGATCAAGGTGCATCCCTTCTTCATGGGTCACCTCTATAGATTGTGTCAATGATCATGGTGCATTTCTGCCTCATGAGTCTCCTCTATAGACTGCATCCGTGTCAATGATCACGTTGTGTCTCCTTCTCGTGGGTCTCCTTTATAGACTGTATCAGTGTCAGTGATCACAGTGCATCCCTTCCTTGCAGGTCTCCTCTATAGATTGTGTCAGTTTTCACAGTGCATCCCTTTCTCTTGGGTCTCCACTATTGATTGCGTCGGTGATCACGGTGTGTCCCTTGCTCATGGGTCTACTGAGCTCTGTAGATCGTGTCAATGATCATGATGTGTCCCATTCTTGTGGGTCTCCTCTACAGACTGTATCAGTTTCAGTGATCACAGTGCATCCCGTCCTCATGGGTCTCTTCTATAGATTGTGTCGGTGATCACAGTGTGTCCCTCATGGGTCCTCTATAGACTATAGCAGTGTCAGTGATAATGGTGCATCCCTTCCTTACAGGTCTCCTCTATAGAAAGTGCTGCTGATCACAGTGCGTCCTCTCCTTGTGAGTCACCTCTATAGATTGTATCGGTGATCATGGTGCATCTCTTCCTTGTGGGTCTCCTCTGTAGATTGTATCAGTGATCATGGTGTGTCCCTTCCTCATTTGTCTCCTCTGTAGGCTGTATCAATGTTGGTGATCATGGTGCAGCCCGTCTTCATGGATCTTCTCTATAGACTGTATCAGTGTCAGTGATCACATTGCATTCCTTCCTTGCAGGTCTTCTCTATAGACTCTGTCAGTGTCAGTGATCACAGTGCATCCCTTCCTTGCAGGTCTCTATAGATTGTGTCGGTGATCACGGTGGGTCCCTTCCTCGTGGGTCTCCTCTATAGACTATTTCAGTGACAAAGATCATGTGCCCCTTCTCACGAGTCTCCTCTATAGATTGTATCAGTGTCAGTGATCATGGTGCATTCCCTTCCTTGTGGGTCTCCTCTATAAATTGCATCAGTGATCATGGTGTATTCCTTCCTCATGGGTCTCCTCTATATTTAATTATTTATTTAAAAACTTTTATATACCGATGTTCATAGACATATCACAACGGTTTACAAATAACAGGGGGATAAATATATATATATATATATATATATATAGACTGTATGAGTGTCTGTGATCATGGTGCGTCTCTTCCTCATGGGTTTCCACTATTGATTGTGTTGGTGCTCATGGTGTATCCCTTCCTTGTGGGTCTCCTCTATAGATTATATCAGTGATCATGGTGTGTCCCTTCCTCATGGTTCTCCTCTAAAGCTCTATCAGTGTCAGTGATCATGGTGCATCTCGTCCTCACAGGTTTCCACTATTGATTGTGTTGGTGATCATGGTGCGTCCTTTCCTCATGGGTCTACTCTGTAGATTGTGTTGGTGATCACGATGTGTCCCTCATGGGTCTCCTCTATAGACTGTAGCAGTGTCAGTGATAACGGTGCATCCCTTCCTTACAGGTCTCCTCTGTAGATAGTGCTGCTGATCACAGTGCGTCCTCTCCTTGTGAGTCACCTCTATAGATTGTATTGATGATTATGGTGCGTCTCTTCCTTGTGGGTCTCCTCTATAGATTGTATCAGTGATCATGGTGTGTCCCTTCCTCATTTGTCTCTTCTGTAGGCTGTATCAGTGTTGGTGAACATGGTGTGGCCCGTCTTCATGGATCTCCTCTATAGACTCTGTCAGTGTCAGTGATCACAGTCCATCCCTTCCTCGCAGGTCTCTATAGATTGTGTCGGTGATCACGGTGGGTCCCTTCCTCGTGGGTCTCCTCTATAGACTGTTTCAGTGTCAAAGATCATGATGTGTCCCTTCTTACGAGTCTCCTCTATAGACTGTATCAGTATCAGTGATCATGATGCTTCCTCATGAGTGCTCCTCTATAGACTGTATCAGTGTCAGTGATCATGGTGCATTCCCTTCCTTGTGGGTCTCCTCTATAGATTGTATCAGTGACCATGATGTGTCCGTTCCTCACAAGTCTCCCCTATAGATAGTGTTGGTGATCATGATGCATTCCCTCCTTGCGGGTCTCCCTCTATAGATTGCATCACTGATCATGGGGTATCCCTTCCTCATGGGTCTCCTCTATAGACTGTATGAGTGTCGGTGATCATGGTGCATCCCTTCCTTGTGGGTCTCCTCTGTAGATTATATCAGTGATTGTGGTGTGTCCCTTCCTCATGGGTCTCCTCTATAGCTGTATCAGTGTCGGTGATCATGGTGCATCTCTTCCTCATGGGTTTCCACTATTGATTGTGTTGGTGATCAAGGTGCATCCTTTCCTCATGGGTCTACTCTGTAGATTGTGTCAGTGTTCATGATGTGTCCCCTTCTTGTGGGTCTCCTCTATAGATTGTAGCAGTTTCAGGGATCACGATGTTTCACTTCCTCATGAGTCTCTTCTGTAGATAGTGTCAGTGATCATGGGGCATCCCCTCCTTGCAGATCTCTTCTATAGATTATATCAGTGATCATGGTGTGTCCCTTCCTCATGGATCTCCTCTATACACTGTATCAGTGTTGGTGATCAAGGTGCATCCCTTCCTCACGGGTCTCCTGTATAGATTGTGTCGGTGTTCACGGTGCATTCCTTCCTCGTGGGTCTCCTTTATAGACTGTATCAGTGTCAGTGATCATGGTCCATCCCTTCCATGCAGGTCTTCTCTATAGACTGTGTCAGTGTCAGTGATCATGATGTGTCCCTTCTCATGAGTCTTTTCTATAGAGTATATCGGTGATCATGGTGCATCCCTTCCTCGTAGGTCTCCTCTATAAATTGTCGGTGATTATGGTGCATCCCTTCTTGCAGGTCTCCTCTATAGATTGTATCAGTGATCACGATGTGTCCCTTCCTCACGCCTCCCCTATAGATAGTGTTCGTTTTCATGGTGCATCACCTACTTGTGGATCTCCTCTATATATTGTATCAGTGATCCTGGTATGTTTCTTCCTCATGGGTCTCCACTATAGGCTGCATCAGTGTCGGTGATCATGGTGCGTCTCTTCCTCACGGGTTTTCACTATTGATTGTGTCAGTGATCACGGTGCGTCCCTTCCTCATGGGTCTACTTTGTAGATTGTGTCAGTAATCATGATGTGTCCCCTTCTCGTGGGTCTCCTCTATATATATCAGAGTCTGTGATCACGGTGTTTCCCCTTCTCACGGGATTCACTCTATTATTTATTTATTATTGATTTGTTTTTCTATACTGAGGTTCAATTGTACATATCACACCGGTTTACAGAGTAACAGAGGATTCTATAAGAAATTAGGTTTCTTATTTTACATTGAAACTACGTAACGTATGTAACAAATATAACAATATAACTTGTGGTCAGCAATGGATTGTAATAGAGCTATAATCGACATTGGAACTTCGTAATATAAGTAACATTGTAAATTGTGGAGTAAAGAAGACAGCAGTGAATTATAAAAGAGCTATGAACGACATTGAAAATTCGTAACATGGGTAACAATCTAACTTGTGGAGTAATAGGAGGGAGCAGTATGAGTTATAGTGGAGATGTGTTGGGGCATAACCCCCAGCGATTTGGGGCAGAAGGGGAATTCTGTGAGACAATAGGATTCTTGTTTTATGACGTAATTTCACTGCATTATTAACCATTGTGTGGTGAATTTTTCAAAGGGTTTAGGTCGCTAACTTTGGGAATTAGGCTCCTAAATCAGGTCCAGAATTAGAAATAGGCGACTGCCTCCGGCACCAAATCTTAGCTAAAGCACCAGTGTCCCGATCCTGCAGCGGCAGCAACTTTGATAAAAGAAATTCAGTGAGGGGGCCTGCAGCCGCCCATCATCGCGTGCTCAAGATTTTGCCGCAAGCGCGTGTTTCCGTAGTAACACGAAGCCTGTGTGCGGGGGTGGGGTGGGGGGGGGGGCCAGGGTAGCCTCCGGGCCTCTGCAGGCCCCGCCCTGCATGTCATTTCTTTAAGTTGCTGCTGCTGCCGCCACCATGGGATTGGGACGCTGCCACTATAAGTAAGCTCCTGGGGGTGGATGCCCCTCCCTGCATCCTGGTGGGGGCCGTCACTCACCCCACTGCCTGTGGATGCTCAAAGACCGAGCCCCTGTGTCCCCCCCCCCCCCCCCCCCAGGCATTTAAATTTAGTGGCTTCAAAAGCGGGGCCGGAGCTAGGCCAGGGGACTTGGCACTGAGATGTTCAGCACCGGGCACCCGCGGGGGGGGGGGGGGGCGAGGGCTGCGATCAGGCGAGCAGCAGGGCCTACGTTTCAGGCCCCTCCGCCTAGGAGCTTCTGCAGCTACAGAGAAGCTGAGCTGGAAATCCTCCCCCCGGAGCTGGGGAGTAGCTAAGCCTTTCCCCCTCCTGTCCCCGCAGTCCTACGTGGAGAACATTCGGCTGACAGACGAGGAGGCCCTGAAGGTGCAGACCAAGGAGAACTCCCACCTCTTCGTGTGGCTCAGGCTGCAGGCCAGGCAGGGCGTGTCCCCAGCTCAGGTACTCTCTTCCCCCCACCCGGCTTTCCTAAACGCTCGCTCGCTCGGCCCCGGTGCATTCACCCTTCAGATCACCTCACTGGCCTGACGACCTTACCAAGGCCAAGATTCAGAGCAGCTGCCTGGATAAATCACCGGGGGCTGTAATTTAGAGGGATAAACAATAAAATCATCCCACCCAAGATAATCCACTTTTCAGTTCTAAGCAACCCCTCCTACATCTGATAAATTGGTTGCAGGGGCCCTCAGGTTCGGCCACCTCCTTTCCCAGTTCAGGATCTCCCCAGCTGCAATCCCTAAGTTTAAGGAACTGCATCCCCCGGCCCCTAAACCCCCCCCCCCCCAGCTGCCCCGGTGCTGTCGGAAGCAGCGCTGGAAGCGTAAGCTGCGCCGTCACTGGGGTCCACGTCCTCCGGATCAGACGCTGGGGGGGGGGGGGGGGGGTCCCCGCTCCACCTTCCCGCCAGCCACTGGGTGCTCGCCTTGCCCCGACCTCCACCTGCTGCCGCGCAAAGTCCTGCAGCCTCTGTCCCGGGTGGCGTTTGCAGCTGAGTAACTCCGAAAGCTGAGACCCGAGGGGGGGGGGGGGGGGGGCTGTTAATCAGCTTTTACCCCAGTCGGGAGGAAGACACGGCCGAGACATGAGGAAAGGGAGAGCACAAGTCGTGTCCCCCCCGTGCCCCTTTGAGAACAGTGAACGGGGTAAACACCGGGGATCCCTAGAGGATGGAAACGAGGGGGAACGGGCATGAGGGGGGGGGGGGGTAACTTGCTGGTGCGGCATTTACTGCCCTTAACCAATAAACCTGATGCTTTTGATGCCAACTCCTACGTTGCTCTCTGCTGCAACGGGCAGGAGGTGACGGGGGAATTGGACTCGGAGAGCAATAAACAAGGGCCCTGACTTTCATAGTTTGGGAAACTGATAAGCAGGGGGGGGTGGGGTGACCTGTGCGGTGCGGCGGGTGCTTGCTGGGCAGATTGGATGGACCATTTGGTCGTTTTCTGCCGTCATCTTTATGGGGGTTGCCATATGCAGATCCCCATAAACCCGAAACGCTGACTCCTATCTGCACAACAGGGGCAGATCCCCTTCACAGTGGGGGGGGGGGGGGTCCGATAACCTTTCTGTGGCAGCTCTTCCTGCTGCATTCATTTCAATGAAACATGGCCCCTCCCCCTGCATTCTCAGTCCTGGGGGGAGGGGCTAAGCGCATGGACAGCGCCTGCAGGTCACACACACACCTGAGAGATGGTGCGCGGATCCTGCGTATGAAGGGACTGCAGATCCCCCCCCCCCCCGTGCAGAAGGTGTGGGGGACGCACACCCCTGCAGGGTCCTACGCAAGCGGGGGCCCGTGACTTCCCCCGTGTTTCCGCAGTGGCTGGAGACCCCCCCTCCCCCCTCTGAGGCAGTGCTGGGTCCTACGCGAGCGGGGGCCCCCGTGCCTTCCCCCGTGTATCTGCAGTGGCTGGAGACCCCCCCCCTCCGAGGCAGTGCCGGGGGTCTGACTGATTTCTTTTCTCGTTGCAGCAAGCTGTGAGCAGGATGCTGTTCTGGGGGCAGCAGGGCATCTCCTCCAATCCTAAGGCTGCGGTGAAGGTTTACGAGAAAGGGGCGATGCAGCTGAAAGACCCGGTCCTGATGTACGACTACGGCATCGTCCTTCTGCGGGTGAGCGCACACACGCTGGCCGGGCTCTCTTACTGGTCAGTCAGCCCGGCCACTGCTGTGGGAGCCCAGAGGGGCTAGCACTGGGCCTGGGGGGGTCAGAGCTAGTGAGGAATCAGAGGCAGGAAGCAGATCCAGAAACAGAGCTGGCAGTGCTGACCTAATCCAATAAATATTCCAGACCCCTCTCCTCTCTGGCAGGGCTGATCTAATCCAATAAATATTCCAGACCCCTCTCCTCTCTGGCAGGGCTGATCTAATCCAATAAATATTCCAGAGCCCTCTCCTCCCTGGCAGGGCTGATCTAATCCAATAAATATTCCAGACCCCTCTCCTCTCTGGCAGGGCTGATCTAATCCAATAAATATTCCAGAGCCCTCTCCTCCCTGGCAGGACTGATCTAATCCAATAAATATTCCAGAGCCCTCTCCTCCCTGGCAGGGCTGATCTAATCCAATAAATATTCCAGAGCCCTCTCCTCCCTGGCAGGGCTGATCTAATCCAATAAATATTCCAGAGCCCTCTCCTCCCTGGCAGGGCTGATCTAATCCAATAAATATTCCAGACCCCTCTCCTCCCTGGCAGGGCTGATCTAATCCAATAAATATTCCAGAGCCCTCTCCTCCCTGGCAGGGCTGATCTAATCCAATAAATATTCCAGAGCCCTCTCCTCCCTGGCAGTGCTGATCTAATCCAATAAATATTCCAGAGCCCTCTCCTCCCTGGCAGGGCTGATCTAATCCAATAAATATTCCAGAGCCCTCTCCTCCCTGGCAGGGCTGATCTAATCCAATAAATATTCCAGAGCCCTCTCCTCCCTGGCAGGGCTGATCTAATCCAATAAATATTCCAGAGCCCTCTCCTCCCTGGCAGGGCTGATCTAATCCAATAAATATTCCAGAGCCCTCTCCTCCCTGGCAGTGCTGATCTAATCCAATAAATATTCCAGAGCCCTCTCCTCCCTGGCAGGGCTGATCTAATCCAATAAATATTCCAGAGCCCTCTCCTCCCTGGCAGGGCTGATCTAATCCAATAAATATTCCAGAGCCCTCTCCTCCCTGGCAGGGTTGATCTAATCCAATAAATATTCCAGAGCCCTCTCCTCCCTGGCAGGGCTGATCTAATCCAATAAATATTCCAGAGCCCTCTCCTCCCTGGCAGGGCTGATCTAATCCAATAAATATTCCAGAGCCCTCTCCTCCCTGGCCGGGCTGATCTAATCCAATAAATATTCCAGAGCCCTCTCCTCCCTGGCAGTGCTGATCTAATCCAATAAATATTCCAGAGCCCTCTCCTCCCTGGCAGTGCTGATCTAATCCAATAAATATTCCAGAGCCCTCTCCTCCCTGGCAGGGCTGATCTAATCCAATAAATATTCCAGAGCCCTCTCCTCCCTGGCAGGGCTGATCTAATCCAATAAATATTCCAGAGCCCTCTCCTCCCTGGCAGGGCTGATCTAATCCAATAAATATTCCAGAGCCCTCTCCTCCCTGGCAGGGCTGATCTAATCCAATAAATATTCCAGAGCCCTCTCCTCCCTGGCAGGGCTGATCTAATCCAATAAATATTCCAGAGCCCTCTCCTCCCTGGCAGTGCTGATCTAATCCAATAAATATTCCAGAGCCCTCTCCTCCCTGGCAGGGCTGATCTGCCGCAGTCGCTGTCGTAGGAGAGGCCAGGCTAGGTCACACCAACGTCCATTGACACTGAGCTGCCCTCCAGCACTGGCTGGTCCGGTTCATACGTTTAAGAACATGTCCCAAACCTTTCCAAGGGAGTTTACCACTGCCCAGCCCACCTGAAGAAGGCAGGAAGATAAGAATTGCCAAGGAGCCCGGCATCCTGTCTCCAACAGTGAGCAGCCTGGGTCACAAGGACCTGGCAGGTCCCATAAAGCAGATCCAATTCCTGTACCTCTCTCCCAGGGAGAGAAATAACTTCCCTTAGTCCTACTTCTCCTCTTTTAAACCCAGCTGTGCTTGTCGCCTTGACCATGTCCTCTGGCAGTGGATTCCACTGCTTGATAGTGCGCTGAGCGACAAAGCACTTTCTGTGATTTGTTATAAATCTTCAAGGAGTGTGAGCCCTTGTTTCAGTATTAAATGACAGGGTAAATAACCCTCCTTTATTTTCCCCTTCCACCCCACTCACGATTGTATAAACCTCTATCCTGTCCCCTCTCAGCCGTCTCTCTTCCAGGCTGAAGAGCCCTCGCCTGCGAAGCCTCTCATCACAGGAGAGACTTTCTCTCCCTTTTATCATTTCTGTCGCTCTCCTCTGCACCTTTTCTAGTTTTGCTGTCTTTCTGTTCAGCTTGGAGAAGAGACGGCTGAGGGGGGATATGATAGAGGTGTTTAAGATCATGAGAGGTCTAGAACGGGTAGATGTGACTCGGTTATTTACACTTTCGAATAATAGACTAGAGGGCACTCCATGAAGTTAGCATGGGGCACATTTAAGACTAATCGGAGAAAGTTCTTTTTCACTCAACGCACAATAAAGCTCTGGAATTTGTTGCCAGAGGATGTGGTTAGTGCAGTTAGTGTAGCTGTGTTTAAAAAAGGATTGGATAAGTTCTTGGAGGAGGTCCATTAATGGCTATTAATTAAGTTGACTTAGAGAATAGCCACTGCTATTATTTATTTATTTATTTAAAGAATTTATATACCGGGGTTCCTGTATAGTATACATATCACCCCGGTTTACAAGGAACCATAACTATCGCTAAGGAAACGATCATTTAGCGGTTAACGATCATTTAGCGGTTTACTAGCAACGATAACATGGAATAGACTTAGTTTTGGGTACCTGCCAGATACTTGTAGCCTGGATTGGCCTCTGTTGGAAACAGGATGCTGGGCTTGATGGACGCTTGCTCTGACCCAGTATGGCAGGTTCTTATTTTGTTATGTTGTTGAGATGGGGCAACCAGCACTGCACATAATACTCAAGGTTTGGCTTAATACAGAGACCACGTGATCCTCCCCATTCCTTTTCAGATCGCTCCTTACTTTCTATTTGCTTTATTGATCGCCGCGCACTGAGCTGAGGATCGCAAAGCACTGTCCCCAAGGGCTGCAAGGTCCTTTCCCAATTCAGAGCGAGCATCGTGCACCTGTAGTTGGGATCATTCTTCCCTCTCTGCAATACTTTGCGGTTTTTCCATATTAAATTTCATGGGCCATTCGCCCGCCCAGTCTGCAGGTCTCAGAAGGTCCTTCAGAAGCTCCCCGCAGTCTGCTGTGGTTTTAGCAGCTTTGAGTAATGTCCAACAGCGGCTGCCTCCCCCTTCTCCAGCGCTCTCCGACGCCGCTGCGGATCTCCTCCTCCCCTGGCCTGTCTATGCTGATACGAGCCTGCCTCTACCTGCTTCTGGGCTGCACCGGCCTGGCGTGAATCATCTTTCCCCTTCGTGCGGGCAGGGTCGGTTCAAGGGGATTAGGGACCCTAGACCACTGCTTTCCAGACCTGTCCTGCACGATAAATATTCATGAACGATTCGCAGGCACTGCCTCCATCGCATGCAAATTTGTTATGCAAATCCCTTTCAGAGCTTGTGGACCCCGCCCCCCAGGAAAGGTGAACCTTCAGCCTTACCCTCTCTCCTGCCCTAAATTCACTTTCAGGCCCTTAGGCCGCCCTCCCTCCCTGATATTTGATAATTAAACTCAACAATCATTATCTCCCACCTCCCTTCACCACTCCCAGAACAACACATGACTGGACCGCAGACTTTGAAATATTAAACAATTTTCATGCGACCATAAAATACGAGGTCTGTTTTCAACCGCCTGCCAGCTGGGCGAGTTAGCAGGGTGTTGGGTGGCACTGCTGCACCGCTGAATATTCCTGCCCATGTCAGTGTTAGCCGGATGCATTTATCCTGCTCACTTCACAGCTGCTCTCTGGCATCCAGCTACGTTAGCCAGATAACGCTGAAAACCATTCTTCCCTGTACCTACCCGGCTCAGTCCAGACTCCTGGGGTTTTGCCCCCCCTCTAGCAGATGGAGACAGAAGTTTACAAACAAAAACTCCGCCTTGTCTAGGACAAATCTGGTGTTTTAAATATATCCACCCCTACCTCCCCCCAACAGGCAGAGTTTCAGCTGGATAAACAAGGGCTCCTGCCATGCAGCGCAAAGTTATTTTCCAGCCGACTCAGGCCAGGCAGCTGTATCCGGCCCTTAGCTGTTAACTTGCTACTTACCCGGATATATTCAAAAGAGCATAGGCAGCCAGCTACGTGGCCACAGCAAAGTAAAAAAGCAGAGTGTGGCGCACACCTATCTCCCTCCCAAGAGAGGCTGATCCTCCCCCCTCACAGAGAGCTGCAAAGTCTTAAGGACCTGCCACCTCCCTCCAACCCTCTGGAGCTGGGAACCGGCGCCTGGCTCCAGCGTAGCCCTGACGTGGAGAGTGCCGGAGGCGCGAGCTGACAGTACCGCAGGCCTCCAGTGCTGGCCCTGTCCCTGTCCCCGGGACACGTCTGCATCCTGAGCTCTCCCAGGCAGCAAGAATTGTGTTAACAGAAGGTAAATAATTCTCTTAATAAAGAAACACAAACAAAAGCTGCTGTTTGCTCTCTTCCACCTGCAAACCAAAAGTGTTTACAGAGCCCTGGAGCAGGGGTGGAGGTGGAGAAACAGAGAGTGGACTGGAAATAGACATCAAGCCCCAGCCCTGCCTTCCCTCAGTGGGAGGGAGGGGGGGAGAGCAGAGAGAAGGAGATGTGAAGGGGGAGGCTGTGTAAGAGCTCCCAGAGTGACGGGGACCTGCCCCCTGTTTCACAATTATGCAAGGAGAGGGCCTTGTTCACTCACCGGCCGATCCGACGCGCCGCGCGCAGCCGAGCGCGCTGTTTAACCCGCGGCTGGAAGCACGTTTTGGATGCGGAGATATTAAGTCAGAGAAACCAAAAGATTAAAAAAAAAATGTGTTTTTTTTAATTTGTAAAAAGTGTGGTTAGTTAAAAGGATGCTGGTAAAATTGAGCCTCTGTTTTCCTAACCCGCCGAGGGCCACCTCTCCTGGGCGTCTGCTGCCAAGGAGGCACGAGGGGCGCGCTATTCTCCCTAGCACCTCCTTTTTAGCGTGACCCCCTCATTTAAATATTGTATCGTGCGCCCAGGAGAGGTGGCTGGGTGCGCGTTAGGAAAGCAGGCGCTCAACACCGAGTGTCCGTGTTCTGCGCTGCTTTATCGTATCGGCCTGTAAGCATTTACCCCATGGAGACAGGATGGGGAGAAAAGCTGCCCAGGGTCAGGCAGAGATGTAGTACAGGGAAATGAAGTCACTTGTCTCAGGGTCAGAGTCAGTGACAGAGCTGGGATTGGAAGTTATCAAATTTGCGGATGATACAAAATTATTCAGGGTAGTTAAATCACAAGCAGACTGTGATACATTACAGGAGGACCTTGCAAGACTGGAAGATTGGGCATCCAAATGGCAGATGAAATTTAATGTGGACAAGTGCAAGGTGATGCATATAGGGAAAAATAACCCTTGCTGTAGTTACACGATGTTAGGTTCCATATTAGGAGCTACCACCCAAGAAAGAGATCTTGGCGTCATAGTGGATAATACTTTAAAATCGTCAGCTCAGTGTGCTGCAGCAGTCAAAAAAGCAAACAGAATGTTGGGAATTATTAGGAAGGGAATGGTTAATAAAACAGAAAATGTCTTAATGCCTCTGTATCGCTCCACGGTGAGACCGCACCTTGAATACTGTGTACAATTCTGGTCACCGCATCTCAAAAAAGATATAATTGCGATGGAGAAGGTACAGAGAAGGTCAACCAAAATGATAAAGGGGATGGAACAGCTCCCCTATGAGGAAAGGCTGAAGAAGTAGGGCTGTTCAGCTTGGAGAAGAGACGGCTGAGGGGGGATATGATAGAGGGCTTTAAGATCATGAGAGGTCTTGAACAAGTAGATGTGAATCGGTTATTTACACTTTCGAATAATAGAAAGACTAGGGGCCATTCCATGAAGTTAGAAAGTAGCACATTTAAGACTAATCGGAGAAAAATCTTTTTCACTCTACGCACAATAAAGCTCTGGAATTTGTTGCCAGAGGATGTGGTCAGTGCAGTTAGTGTAGCTGGGTTCAAAAAAGGTTTGGATAAGTTCTTGGAGGAGAAGTCCATTAATGGTTATTAATCAATTTTACTTAGGGAATAGCCACTGCTATTAATTGCATCAGTAGCATGGGATCTTCTTAGTGTTTGGGTAATTGCCAGGTTCTTGTGGCCTGGTTTGGCCTCTGTTGGAAACAGGATGCTGGGCTTGATGGCGATTTCTTATGTTCTTATGTTCTAGGAGGTGATATGGAGACTCACCCCAAGGTTACACAGAGAGTCAGTGATAGAGCTGGGATTAGAGCTGAGGCACAGAGAGATAAAGGGACTCACCCCAGGGTCACACAGAGAGTCAGTAACAGACCTGGGATTAGAACTGAGGCACAGGGAGATAAAGGGACTCACCCCAGGGTCACACAGAGAGTCAGTGACAGAGCTGGGATTAGAACTGAAGCAGAGGGAGATACAGGGACTCATCCCAGGGTCACACAGAGAGTCAGTGACAGAGCTGGGATTAGAGCTGAGGCACAGAGAGATAAAGGGACTCACCCCAGGGTCACACAGAGAGTCAGTGACAGAGCTGGGATTAGAGTTGAGGCACAGGGAGATAAAGGGACTCACCCCAGGGTCACACAGAGAGTCAGTAACAGAGCTGGGATTAGAGCTGAGGCACAAGGAGATAAAGGGACTCACCCCAGGGTCACACAGAGAGTCAGTAACAGAGCTGGGATTAGAGTTGAGGCACAGGGAGATAAAGGGACTCACCCCAGGGTCACACAGAGAGTCAGTAACAGAGCTGGGATTAGAGCTGAGGCACAGGGAGATAAAGGGACTCACCCCAGGGTCACACAGAGAGTCAGTAACAGAGCTGGGATTAGAGTTGAGGCACAGGGAGATAAAGGGACTCACCCCAGGGTCACACAGAGAGTCAGTAACAGAGCTGGGATTAGAGTTGAGGCACAGGGAGATAAAGGGACTCACCCCAGGGTCACACAGAGAGTCAGTAACAGAGCTGGGATTAGAGTTGAGGCACAGAGAGATAAAGGGACTCACCCCAAGGTCACACAGAGAGTCAGTGACAGAGCTGGGATTAGAGCTGAGGCACAGAGAGATAAAGGGACTCACCCCAGGGTCACACAGAGAGTCAGTAACAGAGCTGGGATTAGAGTTGAGGTACAGGGAGATAAAGGGACTCACCCCAGGGTCACACAGAGAGTCAGTAACAGAGCTGGGATTAGAGCTGAGGCACAGGGAGATAAAGGGACTCACCCCAGGGTCACACAGAGAGTCAGTGACAGAGCTGGGATTAGAGCTGAGGCACAGGGAGATAAAGGGACTCACCCCAGGGTCACACAGAGAGTCAGTGACAGAGCTGGGATTAGAGCTGAGGCACAGGGAGATACAGGGACTCATCTCAGGGTCACACAGAGAGTCAGTGACAGAGCTGGGATTAGAGCTGAGGCACAGGGAGATAAAGGGACTCACCCCAGGGTCACACAGAGAGTCAGTGACAGAGCTGGGATTAGAGCTGAGGCACAGGGAGATAAAGGGACTCACCCCAGGGTCACACAGAGAGTCAGTGACAGAGCTGGGGTTAGAGCTGAGGCACAGGGAGATAAAGGGACTCACCCCAGGGTCACACAGAGAGTCAGTGACAGAGCTGGGATTAGAACTGAAGCAGAGGGAGATACAGGGACTCATCCCAGGGTCACACAGAGAGTCAGTGACAGAGCTGGGATTAGAGCTGAGGCACAGAGAGATAAAGGGACTCACCCCAGGGTCACACAGAGAGTCAGTGACAGAGCTGGGATTAGAGCTGAGGCACAGGGAGATAAAGGGACTCACCCCAGGGTCACACAGAGAGTCAGTGACAGAGCTGGGGTTAGAGCTGAGGCACAGGGAGATAAAGGGACTCACCCCAGGGTCACACAGAGAGTCAGTGACAGAGCTGGGATTGGAGCTTTGATTTTGGATTCTAGGGGGCTTTTTGATCCTATCAGACCTTGCTGGGATTTTGAGTGCTTATTACATTTGTTTGTCTTTGTGTTTAAAGGGCCAAGGAGTGGATCAGGACATCCCCAAAGCTCTGGAATTCCTTAAAATGGCTGCAGACAAGGTGAGAGCAGAGCCCTGGGTAATTACAGTGCAACCTGTACCGCAGTCTCCGGCAGCACGGGGGTCCTTGCTCATGGGAAAAACCAGCTCGGGTGGATGTGGGGCTTTATTCCTCTCCTTTCCACAATCAAGGTGGCCTATAATTCAAGTCCCCGCCCCAGAGGGCTTACAATCTAAACTGTACCTGAAGGGGGTGTGCATCCTCCGCCCGAGGCAGGATGTGAACCCTGGCGTCCAGGGATGATCCTCCTGCACCAGGCCCCTGCTCCAGGGATTTATTTATTGATTTATAGCCTGGGGGGGAGTTTTACTTTCAGAGGCCTGGACTCTGCCTTCCCGGTAATCTCATGGTGCCACACGGCAAGGCTCTCCTGCGGAGCGGATAATCACAGCGAAAGCCTGAACACCCCCCCCCCCCCTGTCTTTACGTGGTTCTGGGGGCTGCTGTCGAGCGCGCACTGACCTCTTATGCTTTATAAAGGGAGCCTCGCCTTGTGCCGCAGGCCTGCAGTCTCTGAAATTAACCTCCATGGCTTTTTCCCCTGAAGTGACAACTGCAGGCACAGGGGTTTTGTTTTATCCTCACGCAGAGTTCCCAGGGGACGCCAGGGCACCTAGGACGGAGGGATGCAGGCCTGGGATGTGTTTTATCCTCACGCAGAGTTCCCAGGGGACGCCAGGGCACCTGGGACGGAGGGATGCGGGCCTGGGATGTGTTTTATCCTCACGCAGAGTTCCCAGGGGACGCCAGGACACCCGGGACGGAGGGATGCAGGCCTGGGATGTGTTTTATCCTCACGCAGAGTTCCCAGGGGACGCCAGGACACCTGGGACGGAGGGATGCAGGCCTGGGATGTGTTTTATCCTCACGCACAGTTCCCAGGGGACGCCAGGGCACCTGGGACGGAGGGATGCAGGCCTGGGATGTGTTTTATCCTCACGCAGAGTTCCCAGGGGACGCCAGGACACCCGGGACGGAGGGATGCGGGCCCGGGATGTGTTTTATCCTCACGCAGAGTTCCCAGGGGACGCCAGGACACCCGGGACGGAGGGATGCGGGCCCGGGATGTGTTTTATCCTCACGCAGAGTTCCCAGGGGACGCCAGGACACCCGGGACGGAGGGATGCGGGCCCGGGATGTGTTTTATCCTCACGCAGAGTTCCCAGGGGACGAAAGGGCACCCGGGACGGAGGGATGCGGGCCCGGGATGTGTTTTATCCTCACGCAGAGTTCCCAGGGGACGCCAGGACACCCGGGACGGAGGGATGCGGGCCCGGGATGTGTTTTATCCTCACGCAGAGTTCCCAGGGGACGCCAGGACACCCGGGACGGAGGGATGCGGGCCTGGGATGTGTTTTATCCTCACGCAGAGTTCCCAGGGGACGCCAGGGCACCCGGGACGGAGGGATGCGGGCCCGGGATGTGTTTTATCCTCACGCAGAGTTCCCAGGGGACGCCAGGACACCTGGGACGGAGGGATGCAGGCCTGGGATGTGTTTTATCCTCACGCAGAGTTCCCAGGGGACGCCAGGACACCCGGGACGGAGGGATGCAGGCCTGGGATGTGTTTTATCCTCACGCAGAGTTCCCAGGGGACGCCAGGACACCCGGGACGGAGGGATGCAGGCCTGGGATGTGTTTTATCCTCACGCAGAGTTCCCAGGGGACGCCAGGGCACCCGGGACGGAGGGATGCAGGCCTGGGATGTGTTTTATCCTCACGCAGAGTTCCCAGGGGACGCCAGGACACCCGGGACGGAGGGATGCAGGCCTGGGATGTGTTTTATCCTCACGCAGAGTTTCCAGGGGACGCCAGGACACCCGGGACGGAGGGATGCAGGCCTGGGATGTGTTTTATCCTCACGCAGAGTTCCCAGGGGACGCCAGGACACCCGGGACCGAGGGATGCAGGTCTGGGATGTGTTTTATCCTCACGCAGAGTTCCCAGGGGACGCCAGGACACCCGGGACGGAGGGATGCAGGCCAGGGATGTGTTTTATCCTCACGCAGAGTTCCCAGGGGACGCCAGGACACCTGGGACGGAGGGATGCAGGCCTGGGATGTGTTTTATCCTCACGCAGAGTTCCCAGGGGACGCCAGGCCACCTGGGACGGAGGGATGCAGGCCTGGGATGTGTTTTATCCTCACGCAGAGTTCCCAGGGGACGCCAGGGCACCCGGGACGGAGGGATGCGGGCCCGGGATGTGTTTTATCCTCACGCAGAGTTCCCAGGGGACGCCAGGCCACCTGGGACGGAGGGATGCGGGCCAGGGATGTGTTTTATCCTCACGCAGAGTTCCCAGGGGACGCCAGGGCACCCGGGACGGAGGGATGCGGGCCCGGGATGTGTTTTATCCTCATGCAGAGTTCCCAGGGGACGCCAGGCCACCTGGGACGGAGGGATGCAGGCCAGGGATGTGTTTTATCCTCACGCAGAGTTCCCAGGGGACGCCAGGGCACCCGGGACGGAGGGATGCAGGCCTGGGATGTGTTTTATCCTCACGCAGAGTTCCCAGGGGACGCCAGGACACCTGGGACGGAGGGATGCGGACACCTGGGACGGAGGGATGCAGGCCAGGGATGTGTTTTATCCTCACGCAGAGTTCCCAGGGGACACCGGGCCACCCGGGACGGAGGGATGCAGGCCTGGGATGTGTTTTATCCTCACGCAGAGTTCCCAGGGGACGCCAGGCCACCTGGGACAGAGGGATGCAGGCCTGGGATGTGTTTTATCCTCACGCAGAGTTCCCAGGGGACGCCAGGCCACCCGGGACGGAGGGATGCAGGCCTGGGATGTGTTTTATCCTCACGCAGAGTTCCCAGGGGACGCCAGGACACCTGGGACGGAGGGATGCGGACACCTGGGACGGAGGGATGCAGGCCTGGGATGTGTTTTATCCTCACGCAGAGTTCCCAGGGGACGCCGGGACACCCGGGACGGAGGGATGCAGGCCTGGGATGTGTTTTATCCTCACGCAGAGTTCCCAGGGGACACCGGGCCACCCGGGACGGAGGGATGCAGGCCTGGGATGTGTTTTATCCTCACGCAGAGTTCCCAGGGGACGCCAGGCCACCTGGGACAGAGGGATGCGGGCCTGGGTTTTGGTGCATGGCAGGTCTGGGGAATGAGAAGTAAGGGCTCGGTGTTTAGCCGTGTGGAGAGCATATGTTGCCCGTGTAAGCTCTGCACTGGGGGTGGGTCAGAGGGGAGGTCTGGGGGAGAGCAGCAGTCTCTTGCAGGGCATGGGCTGGCAGGAAGGTTTCCCTGCAGGGCCAAAGTGAGCAGAAAAGACTTTAGAAAACCTCGTTGCCCACTGCAGTAACGTCACTGTCCACACCGTACCTTTCACTCCGAGGAGAAACTATTTACTGCAGTAAAAATCAAGCAGACAAAAGCAGATAAGGGGCCACGCGGGTGTGAAATCGGTTCCAGATTGCAAAACCCCCACCGAGAGATTTCAGTGCAAGTTATTCCTCTCCTGGAGAAAGCCCCAGTTCTCCTTCGCACACTCTTTCTCTCCTGGGGGGTTGGGGGTCCTGGATGTAATCTCCCCATCTCTCACAGAGGTCCAGGGCTGGTGCTTGAGGAGCAGCCGGGCGCGCGGGGTCCGTTTCCCCGGCCTGCATTCAGGCTCCCTCTCGTCAGTCCTGCCATCGTTGGACTTCTGCAGCCCTGCTCCCGCTCTCGGGTAACCCCCACACCGCAGCCCCGCTCACCTTAGGGCTGCCGTGTCACCACCCGTTTGTGACCCACAGCCGGACCCTCCTCCTCGCCCCTCTGTAAGACCCGCTCAGGGGCTTGGTAGGGCTCACTCCCCTGGCTTGGCTCCTCCAGCAGTTGTCGCACGGGGTTGCACACCCTGTTAGACCCCTGAAACCCAACGGCCGGTGGCTGGAGCCACACGGGCCACTCACACCACTAACGCACACCTGCTGGGCCTGCCTGGAATTTACCCAGCATAACCCAATAAGGTCAAAGAAACCTTCAATACCAACCCCTTAGAGGAAGGGCTACCCACCTGTCTGCGCCTACTGGTCACCCTCATCTAACAGCCTCAGGATGACCCCTCGGAAGCAGGACATTCCCACTGTAAAGTATAGGTCGACCCTTTGAACGACCCCATTAACCATGGAAAATCATAGCCCCATTAACCACCGCTATTACTAGCAACAGTGACATGGGATAGACTCAGATTTTGGGTACTTGCCAGGTTCTTATGGCCTGGATTGGCCACTGTTGGAAACAGGATGCTGGGCTCGATGGACCCTTGGTCTGACCCAGTATGGCATGGTCTTATGTTCTTAAGTAAGTTTGCTCGGGTGACCTCTTAGTAAAAAGAGCCACTGCGCCATCTAGTGACCCCTTGGGGTAAGAGCAGGATACATTTATGCTCCATAATCTCAGCGGCCCCCATTGACTTCAGTGTAAAAGGAAACACGAACTGGGGCCCCCCACGTCTGTCGCCGGGACTCAGCCTGAGGCCCAGCGTCAGACGCCGGGGGTGAGACCTAGGCCTAGGCCTCAGTGACGGGACCTGGCCTTTGCCAGGCCCTTGTGCCAGGGATGGGCCTTGTGCTGGGTCTTGGTGACCAGTGCCAGGCTTCGGCCCAGGCCCCAGTGTTGGGCTTAGGCCTAGATCTGGGCTTCTATGATAGGACCCAGGCCTTGGGTGGATCTCGGCATTGGGCTTCGAGTAAGGCTTGGGGGCCTGGTGTCTGACCTAGGCCTGAGCCGTGGCAACGGGATCCAGGCTTGGCTGGGCCTGGACGCTGGACAAGGGCATGGGGACGGGTCTAGGTCCTGTCATTTTCTCTTCTTTAAAATGCACTGATACTTTCTGGCTCATATCATTTGTACAAGGCAAAAGCAGCCTCTCTCATTACCCTGATACCCCTCCTCCCACCTCTACCCATCACCCCTGATACCCCTCCTCCCACCTCTACCCCATCACCCCTGATACCCCTCCTCCCACCTCTACCCATCACCCCCTGATACCCCTCCTCCCCCCTCTACCCATCACCCCTGATACCCCTCCTCCCACCTCTACCCATCACCCCTGATACCCCTCCTCCCACCTCTACCCATCACCCCTGATACCCCTCCTCCCACCTCTACCCATCACCCCTGATACCCCTCCTCCCACCTCTACCCATCACCCCTGATACCCCTCCTCCCACCTCTACCCATCACCCCTGATAAACAGTGCCCCCCTCCACCCGAAAACCCTGATACCCCTCCTCCCACCTCTACCCATCACCCCTGATACCCCTCCTCCCCACCTCTACCCATCACCCCTGATAAACAGTGCCCCCCTCCACCCGAAAAACCCTGATACCCCTCCTCCCACCTCTACCCATCACCCCTGATAAACAGTGCCCCCCCTCCACCCAAAACCCTGATACCCCTCCTCCCACCTCTACCCATCACCCCTGATAAACAGTGCCCCCCTCCACCCAAAAACCCTGATACCCCTCCTCCCACCTCTACCCATCACCCCTGATAAACAGTGCCCCCCTCCACCCAAAACCCTGATACCCCTCCTCCCACCTCTACCCATCACCCCTGATAAACAGTGCCCCCCTCCACCCAAAAACCCTGATACCCCCTCCTCCCACCTCTACCCATCACCCCTGATAAACAGTGCCCCCCTCCACCCAAAAACCCTGATACCCCTCCTCCCACCTCTACCCATCACCCCTGATAAACAGTGCCCCCCTCCACCCAAAAACCCTGATACCCCTCCTCCCACCTCTACCCATCACCCCTGATAAACAGTGCCCCCCTCCACCCAAAAACCCTGATACCCCTCACCCCACCTCTACCCATCACCCCTGATAAACAGTGCCCCCCTCCACCCAAAAACCCTGATACCCCTCCTCCCACCTCTACCCATCACCCCTGATAAACAGTGCCCCCCTCCACCCAAAAACCCTGATACCCCTCCTCCCACCTCTACCCATCACCCCTGATAAACAGTGCCCCCCTCCACCCAAAAACCCTGATACCCCCTCCTCCCACCTCTACCCATCACCCCTGATAAACAGTGCCCCCCTCCACCCGAAAACCCTGATACCCCTCCTCCCACCTCTACCCATCACCCCTGATAAACAGTGCCCCCCTCCACCCAAAAACCCTGATACCCCTCCTCCCACCTCTACCATCACCCCTGATAAACAGTGCCCCCCTCCACCCAAAAACCCTGATACCCCTCCTCA
>NW_021820359.1:0-17979 GCF_901001135.1 Rhinatrema bivittatum
GCCATGAAGCAGAGGGCAATGCTGGAAATGTGTGAAGTATCAGTTTTTCTTTTCCCCTGTCATTGAAGCAAGGAGTCATGCCGGACATGCACCGAAAGTGAGAATGCCTTGAAAGTCACATTAACTATCATCAAATATTGAAAAGCCTAATAATTGGTAATACCTATGCCCTGAACCCATCCCTGTTTTTTTTTCTTTTTTTTCTTTTTCTTTTCTTTTTTTTAATTGGGAGATGGATGCCCTTCATCCTTCTACTCTGTGAAGGTGGACACCTACCACCGGCCACTGGCATCCCGCTCCGTTAATGCCTCTGTGGCTACTGCCGCTCCATGCAGTGTTTTACTACCTGCTCTTTATATGCGTCCTCTAGAACTGATGGATCCCATCCCTGGGTTTTTTTTTATTATTTATTTAATTGGGAGATGACAGCCCTCCATCCTTCCCGCTCCGTGAAGGTGGACACCTACCACTGGCCACTGGCATCCCGCTCCGTGAATGCCTCTGTGGCTACTGCCGCTCTGTGCAGTATTTACTACCTGCTCTTTATATGGACACCTACCACTGGCCACTGGCATCCCGCTCCGTGAATGCCTCTGTGGCTACTGCCGCTCCGTGCAGTATTTTACTACCTGCTCTTTATATGTGTCCCTAGACCTGATGGATCCCATCCCTGTTTTGTTTTTTTTTTTTGTTTTTTATTTAATTGGGAGATGACAGCCCTACATCCTTCCGCTCATGAAGGTGGACACCTACCACTGGCCACTGGCATCCCGCTCCGTGAATGCCTCTGTGGCTACTGCCGCTCCGTGCAGTATTTTACTACCTGCTCTTTATATGCGTCCTCTGGACCTGATGGATCCACAATATTTATCCCATGCCCCCTTGAAGTGCTTCACAGTTTTGGACTTCACCACTTCCTCCGGAAGGGCATTCCAGGCATCCACCACTCTCTCCGTGAAGAAATTCTTCCTGACATTGGTTCTTAGTCTTCCTCCTTGGAGCCTCAGCTCGTGACCTCTGGTTCTGCTGATTTTTTTCTGTTGGAAAAGGTTTGTCATTGTCTTTGGATCGTTAAAGTTTTTCAAGTATCTGAAAGTTTGATCATATCACCCCTGCCCTCCTTTCCCCAGGTGTACATATTAGATTCTTCAATCTCTCCTCGTATGTCAACCGATGAAGACCCTCCACCTTCCTGGTCGCCCTTCTCTGTACCGCCTCCAACTTGTCCTTGTCTCTTTGTAGATACGGTCTCCAGAACTGAACACAGTACTCCAGGTGAGGCCTCACCAAGGACCTGTACAAGGGGATTATCACTTCTCTTTTCTTACGCGATATTCCTCTCTCTATGCATCCCAGCATTCTTCTGGCTTTTGCAATCGCCTTGTCGCATTGTTTCCCGACTTCATATCATTAGACACTATCACCCCAAGGTCTCTCTCCTGCTCCGTGTGCACATCAGCCTTTCCTTCTAGTGCAATCCCAGTTGCAGTCAGCCTAAAGCGTGGACGTCAGGCTTGGGAGCTGTCCCTAAGCTTCCTATATGGTTGTGCACCGCCCTCTCCCTGAGCCATCCGGCTGGCCCCTTACGAATCTTCTCACAGGATGGCTGAGAGTCGAATAGGTTTCTGTCCATTTCACTACCTCACCACCACTGGGAAAGAAACAAAACACTGCTGTTAAAAGAAAGTTCTACTGATGTTCCCATTCCCAAAGCAATGGAAACCCTTGGGAAGTTCGAATGAACTTCTGACCTCCTTTGCTATGAGTGGATTCTGTGAAATTCATGTTAATGTTCTGTGTGATTCTCCCATGCCTGCCTCGGAGTCTTTCCTAGACAGGATTAGTAGGGTTTGTATGTTGGCCAAAGTTGCCATGGAAATTGTGATCTTCTAACATCTCTGGTCAGGGCACGGTGACTCTCACATTAATGGAAGCGTAATCTGTCGAGGGGTTTTCATAGGTAGAGACACAACAGTGCTCTTGCTGCACTTCCTCTGCTGAGTCATATTAGCCATTAGGGATGTGCACTCATTAAACGAATGTGCATTCTGAATCAAAACTGACCGTTTTTCGTTTTCTTTCATTAAATCCCCAAAAAAATTATGACCCTGCAAAAATCCCTTAATTTGTTTTTATTGGTTTATGACAATAGGTGTGCTATTTGCAAATAGCACACACACAACTTACAAACAGCACACACTATTTTCTGAAATGAATAAAAATGAAAAAAAACAACCCCCCACCAAAATGAATTTTATGCAAAAAAGGCCCATAAACAAAAGAAACTAACCAAAATGAAAATGTTGGGTGCGCACATCCCTACAAGCCATTTGTTCATCTGAAGAACATTTCATACTCTTAAGTGACTTCCTATCTTCTGTTTTTTTTAAAAAGCACCTTTATTTTCAACTGCTTTTTGTTTGAAGGTGCTCGTAACTCAAATATTATAAACTAAAAGCAGTTTTGATTAAAAAAACAAAATATTTGACTATTTTTGTCATTTTTTACATGCCTTTTGACATTTTTTACCATTGGTGTTCTGTGATTTTCCACCAGGTTTATGATGACAAAATATTAACGACCATGATCAAAAGGATTTTTATGAAAGGAAAACCTTTTTATTTCATACAGTCAAAATAACAAAAGAACATAAGAACATGCCATACTGGGTCAGACCAAGGGTCCATCAAGCCCAGTATCCTGTTTACAACAGTGGTCAATCCAGGCCACAAGAACCTGGCAAGTACCCAGACATTAAATAGATCCCATTCTGCTATTGCTTATTAATTACCATGATAGCAGTTTATGGATTTTCCTCTAGGAACTTATCCAAACCTTTTTTAAACCCAGTTACACTAACTGCTGTAACATATCCTCTGGCAATGAATTCCAGAGCTTAACTATGCGCTGAGTGAAAAATAATTTTCTTTGATTTGTTTTAAATGAGCTACTTGCTAACTTCATGGAGTGCCCCCTGGTCCTTCTATTATCTGAGAGAGTAAATAACCAATTTACATTAACTTGTTCAAGTCCTTTCATGATTTTTAGACTTCTATCATATCCTCCCTCAGCCATCTCTTCTCCAAACTGAACAGCTCTAACCTCTTCAGCCTTTCCTCATAAGGGAGCTGTTCCATCCCCTTTATCATTTTGGTTGCCCTTCTCTGTACCTTCTCCATCGCAACTATATCCTTTTTGAGATGCGGTGACCAGAATTGTACACAGTATTCAAGGTGCGGTCTCACCATGGAGCGATATAGAGGCATTATGACATTTTCCGTTTTATTCACCATTTCCTTTCCTAATAATTCCTAACATTCTGTTTGCTTTTTTGACAGCTGCAGCACACTGAGCCGACGATTTCAATGTGTTATCCACTATGATGCCTAGATCTTTTTCCTGGGTGGTAGCTCCTAATATAGAACCTAACATCGTGTAACTATAGCAAGGGTTATTTTTCCCTATATGCAACACCTTGCACTTGTCCACATTAAATTTCATCTGCCATTTGGATGCCCAATCTTCCAGTCTCGCAAGATCCTCCTGTAATGTATCACAGTCTGCTTGAGATTTAACTACTCTGCATAATTTTGTGTCATCTGCAAATTTGATGACCTCACTCATCTCACCCCTTTCCAGATCATTTATAAATATAAATCCTCAGTAAACACAATGAAGCAAAGAAATCATTTAATCTTTCCGCAATGGCCTTATCTTCTCTAAATGCCCCTTTCTCTCCTTTATCATCTAATGGTCCAACTGACTCCCTCACAGGCTTTCTGCTTCGGATATATTTTAAAAAGTTTTTACTGTGAGTTTTTGCCTCTACAGCCAACTTCTTTTCAAATTCTCTCTTAGCCTTTCTTATCAATGTCTTACATTGAACTTGCCAATGCTTATGCATTATTCTATTTCCGTCTGATGGATCCTTCTTCCAATTTTTGAATAAAGATCTTTTGGCTAAAATAACCCCTTTCACTTTACCTTTTAACCATGCTGGTAATCTTTTTGCCTTCCTTCCACCTTTTTAATGCGTGGAATACATCTGGTCGGTGCTTCTAGGATGCCATTTTTTAACAATGTCCATGCCTGTTGCACACTTTTTAAATTTGTAGCTGCACTTTTCATTTTTTTTCTATTTTTCTAATTTTATCAAAGTTTCCCTTTTGAAAGTTTAGTGCTAGAGCAGTGGATTTGCTAACTGTCCCCCTTCCAGTCATTAATTCAAATTTGATCATATTATGATCACTATTGCCAAGCGGCCCCGCCACTGTTACCTCTCTCACCAAATCCTGTGCTCCACTGAGAATTAGATCTAAAATTGCTCCCTCTATCGTCGGTTCCTGAACCAATTGCTCCGTAAAACTGTCATTTATTCCATCCAGGAACTTTATCTCTCTAGCATGTCCCAATGATACATTTACCCATTCAATATTGGGGCAATTGAAATCTCCCATTATTACTGCACTACCAGTTTGATTAGCTTCCCTAATTTCTCTTAGCATTTCACTGCTTGCCTCACCATTTTGGCCAGGTGGACAGTAGTATACTCCTACCACTATACTTTTCCCCAACACACAAGGGATTTCTACTCATAAATATTTGATTGTGCATTTAGTCTCCTGTAGGATCTTTATCCTGTTGGAGTCTGTGCCATACCGGACATAAAGTGCTACCCCGCCATTAAGTTGCTCCTCCCTATCATTGTGATATAATTTGTACCCCAGTATCGCACTATCCCATTGGTGTTATCCTTCTTCCACCATGTCTCTGAGATGCCAATTAAGTCTATGTCATCATTCACTGCTATACACTCTAACTCTCCCATCTTACTTATTAGACTTCTGGCATTAGCCTACAAACATTTAAAAGTGTGTTTTTTGTTTGTATTTACATTCTGCTTTTCAGTTGAGAGGGATAAATTGGAATCTTTTAGCCCAGATTAGTTTTTAATTATAGGCACTTGGACTACTTTTCTAATTATTGGAACCTCGCTGTCGGGCTGCCCTAATTCTAATGCATCATCAGTATCCTTTGAAAAACCTCCCTCCGAACCATGCGCTGCTGAGCGACTGTGGCTTTCCCCTTTGTTCTAGTTTAAAAGCTGCTCTATCTCCTTTTTAAAGGTTAGCCAGCAGTCTGGTTCCACCCTGGTTAAGTGGAGCCCATCCCTTTGGAAGAGACTCCCCCTTCCCCAAAAGGTTCCCCAGTTCCTAACAAAACTGAATCCCTCTTCCTTGCACCATTCTCATCCACGCATTGAGACTCCAGCACTCTGCCTGTCTCTGGTGACCTGCGCGTGGAACAGGAAGCATTTCAGAGAATGCCACCCTGGAGGTTCTGGATTTCAGAGAATGCTACCTAAGAGCACACCTAGCCAGTCGGGCTTTCAGGATTGCCACAATGAATATGCATGGGATATATTTCCAGCTATTGGATCTCCAATGTATGCAGATCTATGTCATGCATATTCATTATGGATATGCTTTTAAGGGGGAGAGTCCAAGAGCAGGGAGGGTTGCCCAGAAGAAAGACAGAGAGAGACACTTTAGGCCGATACTGTACGGTGCACTCAGCCAAGCGCACCGTTTAGCAAGCAATTGCAAATGCATGTTGATGAGGCTATTAGTTAATCGCCGGGGATACTGAAAGTAAAATGTGTGGCCAAGCCTCACATTTACTGCTTTTCTGTACTCCCTCTGACTTAATATCCTAGCAAGATTAAGTGGGAGGAACCAAAAATTAAAAAAATTTAAAAAACAATTTGCCCGCCGGTCAGCAGGTTAGAAAAATGGACACTCAATTTTACCGGCGTCCGTTTACCTAACCCGTGGCTGTCAGCAGGTTCGGAAACAGACGCCAGTAAAATTGAGCGTTGGTTGTCGGACCCGCTGACAGTGCTAGTGAAGCGCTATTGTCCCTAGCGTCTCCTTATTAGCACGACCCTTCATATAAATAAAGAATCGCACGCCCAAGAGAGGTGGCTGGGCGCGTGTGAGGAGAAAGGGTGCTCAACACGGAGCACCTGCTCTCCCGCGATTCTGATAGTATCAGCCTCGTTGATTGCAATGCGTCTTTAAAGGGCCTAACCTGCATCTGATCCTGCAGCTTCCGAGGATGCCCTCTATCCCCTCCCACTCCTCACCACCCTGTATCTTCAAAAGGGAATCCCACCCCCTGCTCCTGTGTTAGGGGGACGTGACAGGAAAACCCAGCCTTAGTTTCATCTTCTGTGTAATTCCTCTCCCACTTGCCAATCAAAATCTGGGTAGCTAAGTTAAGACGCTCTGGACATTTTTTGAAAATTGACCTCTCGATGACCAACGATGCTGAACTGTTGACATTAAAGATGCAATATTTTAAAATCCTATGCAGACTCTTCTGCTGTTCCTGAGCTTTCCTAGGCACAATCGTGTTAGCAAAACAGATTGGGTTGCTCCACACTGAGAAGAAAGTCACAAACAGTATGGGCTGAAATTTCGAAAGGATTTACGTGTGTAAAATTGCCACCTTTTATGCACATTATTCCTTTGAAAATTCACTCCGTGGGGTTGAATTTTCAAAAGGTTTTACGCTAGTAAACGGGCTTTTGAAAATTGCCCGGATATATGCTGCTTTTATGGGGGTGACTCCTTTGAAAATCCCCTCCTGTGCGACTCACATCAGATGACACGCAGTCTGATGAACATTATTCCTCTAATGTGGGAATAAACCATCCCCCTAATGCAGTCGCATGGAAACTAATGAAGGCAATTTTCAAAACATTTCTGTTGATGGAAAGTGATTTGCCAGGGTAAAATGGCGCTCTTCAGACTGACTAAAGGTTTGCACAGGCTTCCGCAGCACATGCACTTTTAAATGCAGCAGGGGGTGGGGGCCCGGGAAAGAAAACCACAGGAGTACGTTCTATCTTCAGGCGCATGCACGCTATTTTGGCCCTGCATGGCCACCTGCACAACGAGCAGGTCAGGACTCGGATGGGGTTTTTTTTTTGGGGGCATGCAGTTTGTGCTTGCTGATTTTCAACGAGAAGACGCTACCCGAGCTTTGTCCTTTTCTGAAAATTAGCATAAAGCAGGAGCGTTAAACCCGCCCTTGCGGTTTGCAACTGCACGGGCCGTTTGAAAATTGCTCCCGTCGGGGAGGCGTTATGGGAGTCGTTTCGTAACAGCCCGCACGAATTACACGCCCAAGTTTCACTCATTTTCAAAGGGAAAGTACGCGCGTCGCGTGTTCGCTTCGAAAATGATCCTACCGAGGCGGCCTGCACACGAGGGCACCTGATCGTTTTTCCAGAAAGCGCAAGCCCCTCCCCCACCCCCTCCATCCCTGGGAAGGCCTCCATGCCGTCTGGGTAAAACTTACGCACGTGCGGGGCTTGCGCGTGCAGGTTTACCCCCATATATCGAGTAGGCGGTTTTATATCGGGCCATATCCGCGCCATTCAGAGCGCCGTTTTGCTCCTGGAAATGCCTTGGAGAATCCCCCTGCCCGCGAGCACCCTCACGTAGATAAAATAGGTACATAGCGGGGTGAAAAGCCGTTAAGCTATTACCGCGGCAGTTGTCCTCTTAGGGCTCACTGGCCCTATAGCCTTGGTTACAAGATAATCCTATGCAGAATGGGAGCGTGCAGAAAGGTCACGCGCTGGCTTCAGCGCAGCCCCGTTGCGTGAATCCGCCGGCGTTCATGGGATTATCTTGGGGCGGGGGGGGGGGGGTGTCAGGCGGCAGAGCCTGTTTGTGGAAGGTCACCCACGCTGACCTTCCTTCCTGCCCCCTCCAAACAGGGGCTCTGATATCGCTGCCACTACAGCGACTTCCAAAGAGCAGCGGTAATAATAATAACAATAATCGTGCTAGCAATAATTTCTTTACTGCTGGGATGCACGAAAGCCGCATTAAAACAAATTACTCAATTATTGCTAATGTTTTCAATTTGCTCCGACGGAGGCCAAACCACTCACGATCTGAACTTCCGAACAAGCGTTTCACTTATGCCGATGGGTGTTACCTGCTCATGCGCCCGGGCATTCGTACCCCAAGCCGCTCGTACTGAAGGTGCTGGAGGTGGTGGGGCCAAGAGGTCGCTGGCCATTGCCTGGAAGAGCTGCCGAGCTTAAGGGTCCCTAAAGCCCAAATCTAGCTTGACCCTATGTTCCCTGTTCGATGTGAGCACATTTACCGGTGACCGGATCTGCGATTTTTTTTTTTTTTTTTAATTTTCCTTTCTGTATTGCGGGACAAATTTCCAAAGTGTTACCTGCTGTGAATTTTCATCCGCGTTCCAGTACCTGAGAGAAAAAAAAGGATTTCATTTATTTATTTATGTTTAACAGCTCCGACTCTGTGCGTTGTGACCTCCGTGGGTTAAATTGTGGCCCCAGCCATTCCCAGTCAGCCCCTAAGCTGTGTAGCCACCCCCCCCCCACCAAGGACAGGGGAGGGGGCTACACAGATCCCGAAGCCGCAGAGGTTTCGTCTGTTTCAAGATTGCGAAATGACGTTTTCCGAGGAACGGAGCGCCCCGCACCCCCCGGCCAATGGGACCGACTCTGAGGTGAGACGCAAACTCCACATTCTCCCCGCCGCATTTCGTTATTCCATCCGCAACGCCCCCCCCCTCCCCCGACTTTGCTCCATTGACGCAGGATCCTCGCTGTTGCTTCGCAGGCGACGCTGTGCGTCGCGTACCCTCTCCCCCCGCGGCATCGGTACGTGACCGGCAACAAATTCAGAAAGAAACCCAACGTGTTATTAGCGAGGTGGCAACGACATCATTACACGTATATAATCTAAGGCAAAGGCTTTTTTTTTTTCTGAAACCGTCAGAGAGCGGTCTTAGCTCAAGGCCGTTTTTCTGTTCAGCCGTCCTTGCTCTCCTTGGATGGCTCTGCTCCCGGTCTGTTAAATAAAATCCTCTTTGCCCTCCAGTGCCTCCAGCAACCCCTCAGCTTCCCACATGCTAACCTCCCTCTGACAGTTCTCAGTTTTGCTCATAATATCAGCCCAGCTTTGCTCTCTCGCACACACGCGCGCGCGCCCCCCTCCCCCTTTTTATTCTGAAATGTTGAAGCCGTGACCTTCTGTGCTTTACGGGCCACCAGAGACCGAAGCTAAATGTGTTAGCACAGAGTCAAAACAAGTAATAGCTGCCCAATTAAATATAATAATCCATATTGTTATAATGTTTAACCACGGCTGTTTTCTCAGTGGTCTATTTAAATCGCAACTGAGACCTGACCTATTAAAATGAATAACTGGAATTATAAGAAACTCTATTTAATAAACACAATGAGCGATGAAACACAATCGGAGATGAAATATTTATTACCAGCGTAAGCTCCGGCTTTCAAAGGACTTTCCATTGTATCTTTCAGATTTAAACATTGACTTAATGCATTTTAATCCGTGCCCTGGCAGGAGAATGAAGCAGAATGCACAGCGTTTCTGGCTTCCTTTTCATCCAGCAAATCAAGGAAATTTGTTGCTGCAAAAGGCTAGTTTATAGGAGGAAATGACACTTTTTTTTTAATTTAGGGGGGGTTTTCTGGCAGTCCGGCCTCTTTCCTAGCAGAAAAAGATCAAAGGTAATTAGTCCCTGACAAGTGGCTCAAGTGGGTTCAAACCAGGGAACGGTATCAGCACGGAACGATATCGCCAGATCTGAACTGGAGAGCTGGCACAAATGCCCTGTAAGAACTATTACTTAACTCTTCGTAGGGTCGATTCTTCTTAGCCGGTAGAGAGTTCTTGCCTGGCGAGAAGACTATGTATTGATTTACTAAAATTTAGAGCCTACACATGTCCACAGTTCAAGGCGGGGTATGGATTGAAGCGTACATAATCTATAATCATCATGGGTCAGCGCAAAACAATTAAAAAAAAAAAGCCCGCAAAAGCCACCCAAACTGAACCATAAAACCAGCCCTGCCCAACATAAAGGAAAGTTAAAGCTTCACACCTAATGACTTGCACGCCAAGTACCTACTACAAAGCATGAAAGTGGAGGCCGGTACAACTCGAACCTTCAAAACAATAGGCCCCCATTAACTGCCTACGCCAAAGGCTATCTGGAAAAGGTATGTTTTCTGAATATCTGCATGCAAGACATTTGGTGTAAATGTCTTGGTGCAGGGAGTTGCACAAGAGAGGACCTGCCACGGAAAAAGCCCCCTCTCTGGTCTCTGCCAAATGCACCAAACCTAGAGGAGGATCATCCAGAATGGCTCTCTGCGCCGACCCGAGGGCCCAGAATACAAGGGTTGAACACATCCCTGGAGAAGAGATGCTCGTTTCATTCATTTATATTCTGCTTTTCAACACGGATTACATGCAGGTGCTGTAGGTATTTCCCTATCCCCAGAGAGTTTATAATCTAAGGGCCCAGATTCATTAAGGCTTTTCTCCCATTCTGTGTCTATGGGAAAAACCCTTAGGGGCAGATTTTAAAACCTGCGCGAGGGCGCAGATTTGTTCTCGCAACCCGGCGCGAACAAATCTACGCCGATTTTATAACATGCGCGTGCAGGCGTAAATCGTGGAATAAAGGTAAGGGGGGGGTTTAGATAGGGCCTGGGGGGTGGGTTAGGTAGGGGAAGGTGGGGGGAGGGCAAAGGAAAGTTCCCTCTGAGGCCGCTCCGAAATCGGAGCGGCCTCGGAGGGAACAGGCAGCGCGCGCTGGGCTGGGCGCGCGCAGGTTGCACAAATGTGCACCCCCTTGCGCGCACCAACCCCGGATTTTATAAGATACGCGCGGCTACGCGCGTATCTGCACCCCCTTGCGCACACCAACCCCGGATTTTATAAGATACGCGCGGCTACACGCGTATCTTATAAAATCCAGCGTACTTTTGTTTGCGCCTGGTACGCAAACAAAAGTACGCGATCGCGCTTTTTTTAAATCTATTTATTTATTTATTTAACCGTTTTATATACCGACCTTCATAGTAAATAACCATATCGGATGGTTTACAATTAACAAGAATGTAACGGGGGTAACAATTCAAGTAAACGAAAGGTAAACAAAAGGTAGGAATGAGTCAAGGTTACAATCAACAGGGTAAGAGAACTTGGGAGCTTGCAACAAGCTGGAAAGAAGATAAGGCAGGAAATAAAATATAAAGTGATACCATAGGGCATACGGGTTAAAGCTTAATGGTGCTTTAACCTGGAAAGAGTCAGAGTCCATTCGTGAGTATAATCACCATAACGGGTAAGCGTCAAGGACAACTATTGATTGTCTGGTGGGTCGGCGAAGGCTTGGTGAAAGAGCCAGGTTTTAAGTCTTTTTCTAAAAGTTAACAGGCAAGGCTCCACTCTGAGACTTGAAGGGATGCTATTCCAGATAGATGGGCCGCTATCGAAAAAGCTCTGTCTTTGGTCATCGAGAGGCGTGAGCTTTAGTAGGGGGAAATTTCAGAGTGCCTTTGAGAATATCTCTGGTTGGTCTGTTAGAGGAGTGGAGTTTGAATGGGATTTCCAGGTCGAGTTGAAGATGATGATGGATAGTTTTATGAATAACGGTGATTGATTTGTATAGAATTCTGAAATTAACAGGTAACCAGTGTAGGTTCCTGAGGATGGGAGAGATGTGTTCGCTGCGGCTGGTACTAGTCAGCAATCTCGCAGCCGCATTTTGTAACATCTGCAGTGGTTTGGTAGTGGATTTGGGGAGGCCTAGGAGGAGGGCACTGCAGTAGTCTATTTGGCGAACAGTAGCGCTTGGAGGACTGTCCTGAAGTCGTGGAAGAATAAGAGAGGTTTAAGACGTTTTAGAATCTGTAATCTGAAGAAACAGTCTTTGGAGGTTGTGTTGACCATTTTCTTAAGGTTTAGTCGATTGTCTAGTATTACCCCAAGGTCTCTAACCTGCTTGCAGGTAATGTGAGAGATGTGTGGTGATGGTGGGGAGATATTGATTTCATTTGAGGAGATGTGGAGCAGCTCTGTCTTAGAGGCATTGAGAACCAGGTTTAAGCTGTTGAGTAGGCTAGTGATGGATAGAAGGCAGTTATTCCAATGGGTGAGCGCTTTTGAGATTGATTCTGTTATTGGGATTAGAATCTGCACGTCGTCTGCATACAGATAATGAATTAGGTTGAGGTCTGTTAACAGTTGGCAGAGGGGGAGGAGGTAAATATTAAAGAGGGTAGGAGATAAGGAGGAACCCTGAGGTACGCCAAGAGTTGATTTAGTTAGGGGTGACTCTTTATTGTTGATTTTGACTTTGAAAGTCCTATTGCTGAGGAAGGACTTGAACCAGTTGTGGGCAGATCCGGAGATGCCGATATCTGTTAGGCGATCCAGCAGGATGGTATGGTTGACGGTGTCAAATGCCGCTGAGATGTCTAACAGGACTAACAGAAAGGAGTGTCCTTTGTCTAACCCCATGATAATATGGTCAGTAAGTGAAATGAGAAGGGTTTCCATGTTGCGTGATTTACGGAAACCATATTGCGATGGGTATAGGATCTTGTGGTCTTCGAGATATTCAGAAAGCTGGGTGTTTACCAGTTTCTCTGTTAGTTTGGCAACGAATGGGAGGTTAGAGATGGGTCTGAAATTAGCTAGTACATTAGGATCTAAGTTGTGTTTCTTGAGGAGGGGCTTGAGTGAGGCGGTTTTTAGACTGTCTGGGTCCATAATTATGGACCCAGACAGTTTTTAGACTGTCTGGGTCCATAATTTTAGGGCTTGTTTACATATTCGTGTTACTGCTCAATAAAGAAATCCAGTTTGGACATCTGGCTGCTAATCCTGTTTTGCTGCCCCCACGGCTTTGTTAGATAGCCTTCCTTGCTGTTTCTTCAGTCCATAATTTTCGCATGCCCCTGAAGAAGCCGTGTTGGGCTGTATTATGCTTATATTTAAAGAGTCTATCCTTTAATACCCTTTGAGGACGGAGGACATTTTTAAGAAAAGATAAAAAATTACAAAAAATATATTTTTTGAAGCATTAAATAAATGATGAAGGTGAATGATTAGAAGACCGATTGGTGTCTTGTTTCGAAGTCACACATCGTCAGGCTTGCTGACACCTTCTTAGGCTAATATTTTAGTATTGTTTTGGGTTCCACATTTTTGTGTTTGGATTTGGTTATTGTGGTTAATCTATTGACTCCTCTGTTTTGGGTAATTGAATCTCCCATGATTATTGTGCTGCCAAATTGGTTTGCTTCCCTGATTTCTCTTAGCATTTCATCATCTGACCATTTTGTCCAGGTGGATGGTAGTATACTCCTATCACTATACTCTTACCCAACACACATGGGAGTTCTACCCATATAGGTTCTACTGAGCATTTAGTCTCTTGTATGATCTTTATCCTGTTGGACTCTATACCCTCCCGGACATAAAGTGCCACACCCCCACCAAGTTGATCTTCCCTATCATTGCGATATAATTTGTACCCTGATATAGCACTGTCCCATTGGTTATCCTCCTTCCACCAAGTCTCTGTGATGCCAATTATGTCAATCTCATCATTTGCTGCTATACACTCTGACTCTCCCATCTCACTTCTTAGACTTCTACATACAGACATTTCAAAGTGTGTTTTTTGTTTGTATTAACAACCTGCTTTTCAGTTGTTAGGGATAATTTGGAAATCATTAGCTTTGGTGATTTTTTACAATAGACACATGGACTATGTTTGCTTTTATTGGAACCTCTCTGTTGGGATGCCCTAACTCTCCTGTTTCATTAGTATCCTTCAAGGATACATTTCTCCGAACCATGCACTGCTGAGTGACTGTCGGCTTTCCCCCTTGTTCTAGTTTCAAAGCTGCTGTATCTCCTTTTTGAAAGTTAGTGCCAGCAGCTTGGTTCCACTCTGGTTAAGGTGGAGCCCATCCTTTGGAAAAGTCTCCCCTTTCCCCAAAAGTTTCCCCAGTTCCTTACAAAGCTGAATCCCTCTTCTCTGCACCATCGTCTCATCCACGCATTGAAACTCTGGAGCTCTGCCTGCCTCTGGGGACCTGCAGGTGGAACAGGGAGCATTTCAGAGAATGCCACCCTGGAGGTTCTGGATTTCAGTTTCCTACCTAAAATCCTAAATTTGGCTTCCAGAACCTCTCTCCCACATTTTCCTATGTCGTTGGTGCCCACATGTACCATTAGAGCCGGCTCCTCCCCAGCACTGTTGGTCCACTTAAATGCATAAGGGATAGTAACTTTTAAACAGGCGCCCGGGTGTCCTATGCATGCATTCATCGACCAGAGGCGCGTGCATTTATAAAATAGGCTGGCCACGAGTACGTGCATGTGCAAATTCCGCATGTACCGCCTAAGTGGGGGAATTTGCGAGGAACACACGCCGATGCCGTTTGCCATTTTCCCAGTTCGTTACCAGTTTGCCCGGTTTAGGGTTAGGTCTTGTAATCCCCCAACCCTGATTTAATAGCCTCCCTTTCCCCCTCTTATCCCCGACCCTTAAAAACCCTACTGACTTGCCTAAATTTTTTTGCTTTAAAAGTTACGCGCCATCCATAGCAGAAGAAAAATGTATGCAGCAGGGGTTCCCCGGCACACGCGAGGACGCGTGTTTTTGCGCCCGTTCCTTGGCCGGGCCCTGACACGCCTATTCCCTTGTCCAGGCTGTGCCTGTGCTCCACCTCTTTTCGGAAACTTCTTACTCGTGCACACAGCGGGAGATATGCGCGTCCTCGGGCGGCTTTTAAAATCCTCTTGGCGTGCGCCGGTCCCACTGGTTTCTTCCGGTTTCGGCGCGCGGAGGGCTTTTAAAATTCACCTAAGAGCCTGTTTGCTGACCTGCATTTCATACATGAAAGAGGACTAACAAGGACTAGAAGAGCACAGAAGCCCATTTAGCCCAGGCCTGCAACTCCCAGCAGCACTCGGCTCCCCCCACCCGCCTGCCAAAGCATCCTTTCATTAAATCTATTTATAACTTTGAAAACAAGCACTGCTGATATAATGCAACCGACTGGGTACTTCTATATTCAGGCAACAAGCTCAAGTGAAGAGAGGCTCTGGAGGCGCGAGATGACAGACGGTGACCTGCTGAGATTTGGGCCATTGAGAGAGTTGGGCTAGCGAGGGGAGGAGGCTCGGGGAACTAGGCACCTAGAGGCCAATTTTCAGCCAAGGCTGAACGGCCCACTTAGGAGTCCAGAATTTGGCCACCTAAATGAAGGCGAAATTTCAGGCAAATCTGCCTCACCTAGGTGTTGAACCAAGAAAAACCTCAAAATGACCACCACTATAAACAGCGATCCACTGAAATCCAGAACAAATCAAGAGCAGGAAGACTGCTCTGTGAAAAAATATATTTTTTGAAAATAAATTACTCAGTTTTCTTTATATAATTACAATTGTTACTCAATGTACCTACACCCTGTGGATCTATTAATTTTCTGAATATTGAAAAAAGCCCTAAAGGAAAAATATTTTTATAGGAGGAGTGGAAGGTTTCATATATAGTGTAGGTGTCCCAGCACCAATATACTGTTGGTTATAATCATCAACCTCCTACCACCTCCAAAAACAAGTTTGTTTTTTTTTTATTTTTTTGCTGTATATTAGTATTAAAGTCCCAATGAATATTCAATGACATCCGTGGTTTAATAGATGTTACTTACTTGCGGGGAAGGCAAATATAAGAACATAAGAACATAAGAAAATGCCATACTGGGTCAGACCAAGGGTCCATCAAGCCCAGCATCCTGTTTCCAACAGTGGCCAATCCAGGCCATAAGAACCTGGCAAGTACCCAAAAACTAAGTCTATTCCATGTAACCATTGCTAATGGCAGTGGCTATTCTTTATGTGAACTTAATAGCAGGTAATGGACTTCTCCTCCAAGAACTTATCCAATCCTTTTTTAAACACAGCTATACTAACTGCACTAACCACATCCTCTGGCAACAAATTCCAGAGTTTAATTGTGCGTTGAGTAAAAAAGAACTTTCTCCAATTAGTTTTAAATGTGCCCCATGCTAACTTCATGGATTGCCCCTAGTTTCTATTATCCGAAAGAGTAAATAACCGATTCACATCTACCCGTTCTAGATCTTCAAAATAATGTTAAATTTAAAGCGGGTACTTAACGACTTCCTGAGTCTGTTGGTTGCTTTACGTGATGAAATGAAATCCCGACACAAACGAGTTCGTGTTTCAGACATACGTCTTTCTTCAGGGGAATCTGGTGTTGGATGTAGCCAACCTTACAGGATTCTTGCCTCGCAGAAAAATTTCCTTTACATCTGGTGGACGTTATTGCTTCCTGTTCACCGCATTGTGCTTACTGTTCTCCACTCCATACCAATGGATGGATGTTGGCTGAATGGCCAACAGCTAGGTGTTGGCCATTCAGCCTTGGCTGCAACTCGGCACCTAAACCGGACCCCCGTGGAGCTGTGAGTCCCTGGCCCTCCTCCCCACAGAGAAGCGATCCCCTCCCAACCACTCCCTGTGCAGCCTTCCTTACCCCTTCCCTGCAGCAAGAAGGTCTGGGCCCCTCCCCATTTCCCCTCCAAAATTTCAACTTATGGTTCTGGAGGTTCTTTCTTCCTTCCTTGTGGGCACAAGGGACATGATCTTCCTTTTGCTAGCACTGCTGTGGCTGGACTGAATGATGTGACATTGTTGCTAGGCAACATCCTCCAGCGCGGCCTCAGTGGTTCCAACAGGAGGGAGGCTGCATCCCTCCTACCCGCAGACACGGAAGAAGCTCCAGCAGCATCCGTGCAGATTCCAGAACAGTAGCAGGAGGAGGGGGAATACCTGGGTCTTCTTGGTACAGGGGGGAAGACTGCACAAAGAGTTGTATTGTATCAGGCAGTGGGAGGTGGGGAATCGTGGCTCTGGATCAAAGGCCTACACTTAGGAGCAAAGGCCGGCAGGTGCCATTTTGAAAATGGTCCAGTGGGGGCCCAGAGACTAGGGAGCCCTCTGGGCCCTCATCAGGGCTAATTTTGTGAGTAAGGGGGCTCCAGGGCAGGAGTGGGGAGATCCTGACTCTGAGGTTTTTTTAATTGAAGGGAAAGGGTTGGGGCAATGCCTGATGCCAATTTATAACATTTATTTTTTTAATATTTTGACTACGGGCCATCTCCAGGGGTAGCGAGGGAGGAGAGGACAGGGGGGATCTATGGAGACCCCTGGGGATTTTGACTAGCTTTGGGGGAGGGGGATATCCTTGGGGGTCATCAGCCCCTTTAACACAGGGGTCCTTGGAGCACTGGGATATGCGTTTATGCAGTGTTTCCTAACCGGTGTGCCATGACTGGAGCGTAGGTGTGCCATGACTGGAGCGTAGGTGTGCCGTGACTGGAGCGTAGGTGTGCCATGACTGGAGCGTAGGTGTGCCGTGGCTACAGTCTCATTTCCTGTTTCCCTTCTGGGCTGCAGGATGTCCTCCCACCATCAGGGGCGTGGGAGACCAGCACTTATAGGCAGCTGCTCCTCCTTTCCCTTCTGCTGGCTCTCCCTTGCAGCAGAAATTGCTCGGGGCTCTGTAGGCACGTGAGACCTGCTGGTCCATGCAGTTCAGATGGCAGAGAAGGCTGGCAAAGGAGGAAGAAGCAGCACTGGATAAGCCTGCTCCCAAACCTTTGCTGTTCAGGGATTGGAGGTGGAGTGGGGAATGTGCCACAGTGTGTGAGGGGAGAGGGAAGGGAAGGTGTGATGGTGCCACAAGAGGCAGGACAGAGAAGTTGATGATGCCAGGGATTGGCGGAGAAGGGGGGGAGGGAGAGGGAAGATGATTCAAGGGGTGGAGAGGAAAGGTGGAAGGAGAGGGAAGTGATAATGATGCCAGCGAGTGAGGTTGAGGGAAGGTGATGCCAGGGTGTAGAGGAAATGGAATATTGATGATGTCAGTGGCTGAGGGAGAGGACAAGTGATGCCAGGGTTGAAGGGGAAAGGCAACAGGTGACTGGCATGGGGATTGGAGGGAGATGATGATGCCACAGGGTGAGGGAGAGGGAGTGGAGGCAGAGGAAAGGTGATTTCAGGG
>NW_021820359.1:18079-43644 GCF_901001135.1 Rhinatrema bivittatum
TGGCAGTGGCTATTCTCTAAGTGAACTCAACACACTATTAAGCTCTTGAGTTCACTGCTGGAGGATGTGGTAAAGGCAGTAAGCATATCTGGATTTTAGAAAGCTTTGGACAAAATCCTGGAGGAAAAGTCCATAAACCATTATTAATGGGAAAACTCACTACTTCCCTGGGCATAAGCAGCATGGAATCTACCTACTATTTGGAATCCTGCTAGGTACATGACAGCTGGACTTGCTACTGTTGGAAAGAAGATATTGGGCTTGATGGACCTTTGGTCTGACCCAGTATAGCAGATCTTATGTTCTCAATCAATAAACTAGCACATAAAAAACGTTTAACAAACACTTTTTATATTTTTTTTTAGGAACAATCACGTGAAGAAACTCTTTAAGAACACAATCTTAGAGAAAACCTGTATTCCCTTATTTCATGAAAAAATTCTTCTCTCAATACCATCCATGTAAATTCCCAAAAATATATTCACAAATTAAATGTGAATAATTGCTAAAATTGTATTTCAACAAAAGTCACTTCCTTTATTCACTGAATATTACAGTCAGCACCCGACACACTACCCATGGTTCAAAAAATGAGTCAACTTGATTTCCACAGCTTATGGGTTGCAATGGATCAGAAGAACTTGAAATTGACCCTTCCCAAAAAAAAAGGAAGGAACGAGATACCCAGTTTTTAAGTACATCATAGTTGCTCCAAAATTGAAATGTTGGAAGCTTCTTTGATTTTGCACTGTATGCACTACTCACACACAAGTACAATTACAGCCCAATATACATTGGGCTGTAATTGTTGGCGGGGGATGATATACAAAACATTTTTAATTTAAAGGAACAATTATGAATATTTAAACTGAAAACTATGGAGCCCGATGGCATGAACTACGAGTTAGAATGAAATTCTTTAATTTGACCATGTGATAAACAAGCAACTCTGACTGACTACTGAGTGAGGAGTTTCCTGAAAAGCTGTGTATTTTTTTCCTTTTTTTAAGAAGTGTTTAATCACAAGGGACAAAATGTGGAATGTTTCTCAAGTTCCTCAGATCCATTGCACTTTATAAGTTGTGGATAACAAGTTGAGCAGACATTTTGAACTCCTGAAGCAGTTTTTGAAACATGGAGCCGTGTCGGCTGACATCTGCAATCCTCAGTGAGTAAAGGAAGTGACTTTTGTTTAAGTGCAATTGCACCAATTATGAACATTCGATTTGTGAATATATTTTTGGGAATTTACATAGGTGGTAACGAAAGAAGAATTTTTTCATGAAATAAGGGCCGATAAGGAAGAGTGGTTTTCTCTAAGACTGTGTTCCTAAGAATTTTTCCACGTAGGACTGTTCCTACAAAATTATAAAAGTGCTTATTATTGCATGCTAGTTTTATTGATTGAGTTTAATTTTTACTAGATCTTTGTTCTCCCAACCATATTTATTTATTTGATTTATCTTCCGCTTTTTAGGCACTTCAAAGCAGATTACATTAAAACCTTCGCTTTCAGCAAAAGGAGTTGCTTCCTCGTTTACTGAGTTTCCTTAGAGACATCACAGAAAATTTGAACTCAGCACTTCAAAAAACTATTGCAGTAACCAATCTCTATCAGAATCAAAAACATAGGTAATAATCATAGTAGAGAGTACTCCAGAGTCCAATTAAAGTCAAACTATCTAGTGAGAACTGAGAAGGTTGACCCTCTCCTTCAGCCTCATTTCTCTTATATAGTGGTAGGTAAAAGGCCCTAGAAAGAGGTGGGACAGATTTAGGTTTATTTAGGTAAAAGGCCCTAGAAAGAGGTGGGACAGATTTAGGTTTATTTTTAAAACTGCAATAGTATATTTCTAGTGCCAAAATTGAAGACACATTAGAAAAGTTCAAAAAACGCAAATTGCTTTTTCTCAAACATGGTCAAAAATTTCCAGCTTATTATGACTCACCACTGTTCTTTCTCCCTGGCCTATGTCAGCTGAAACTTAACTTCCACAAAGTCTAAACAGTGCTTAATATTAACAACTTTCTGCATTTGTTCCTCATAGTTTTTGCAAAGATTCCATAGATTTAACCTAAGGTTCTTGAATCTGAAAAGATATTGATTGTTGCTTCACAGATCTACTTTCCCCACAGGGTTTCGAGAGTGAAATGCTGTGCCCTCAAAGTCACAGGCAAAGATGAAATAGGAGCAGACCTGTCTTCCTGCTACCTCCCCAAACTGAGAAGCAAGCCCTCCCTAGCAGCCATAGGAAGGAATCACTGATGGAAAACACCTCCACTCCACTCCTGAAAGTCAGGCCCCACCACTGTTCTTGGATTTAATTTAATTTAAAAGCTTTTCTATACCGTTGTTTAGTAATGCACCATCACAACGGTTTACATTTAGGCACGAAATAGGTTTGGTTTCTAAGTTATCCATGGTGCCAATATTTGCGGTTACATAGTTCAGTAATATACTCTAATTGATAAGTGGGTTGGGGGTTACCATTTATATGGATCCAGTCAAGGATTCAAGTTAACAGGCTAATGCCAATTTTCAGCCAAACTTAGGTACCACAATTGCAAGCTTAAAACTTGCTGGCTAGGCAATAGCTGAAATTGTACTTAATTTAGCTGATCAAAATCTGGTTGGCTCTGTTGGGCACTCAGTGCTGTTTTGTCAACCCCCCCCCCCCCCAACTCCCACCCTTCCCATTGCCCACCTTCTAGCATTCCTGAAACCTGTATATATATACTATTTATGTTAAACTATTTATACCACCTTCTTCTCTTCAAATGTTTAATCACTCTTGTTACTTAAGACATAACAGAATGTTTACCATGTTATTGTGTATATTTTTACCATGTTATAATGTAAAATAGGGCGGACCTCCCCCCTATTTCTCAGTTTCCTGTAAACCGATGTGATATTTCGATCGAATGTCGGTATATAAAAGAAAATAAATAAATAAAATAAATAAATTGTCTTATACCTACAGAGTTTATGAATACCAGGTCAATTGCCTTCCTAACCCAGTTAAAACCTCAGTCCAACCTCCTGTTTGACAGTAAAGAGCATTAACCACCTTGGTGCTTGGCTTTATCTATAAATTTCTTTATTTTTATAATGTTCATTTTCAAATCCATAAAGCATCCCGTGTTCCCAATATAGCAAGTATGGTAAGGCAGAGCCCTGAAGGACTGATGGAATCACTTCAAAGGAATAAAACGCAGCAAACTGTTAAATATTAGAAACCTATAAAGCTAAACACGGAGGGAGGGATGCACTTTCTATCCCATTCTGAGATTATGATGTTACAGTTAATAGGTTTTTTCTCTTTACAATGCTGCTACACTACTGCATCATGTCACCACTGAATCACTCAAATAGCAGCAGTACATGAGCAAAAAGGTTTACTATAATGTTTCAGTCACACACTACTGCTCAGCAAGATTAATTGTCATCACGCCCATGGAAAGGTAAGTTGTTGGTTTAACTGGCAAGAGAAGAGTATAGGTAGCTCGCATATCAGATAGGGAGAGGAATAAGAAGTCATAAAGGTCCCCATTCTAGCCAGAGATGTATGAACTTTTAAAAAAAATTGTGCAAACTAGTTCAGCAAGAAGTTCATACGTTCCTCAAATTAGCTTGGTAACTTTTTAAAAAATGCAGTGTGGATTCCTTGAATCACCACATTTAAATAAAAATTGCGACAGATTTGTTGCAGATTCCTGAGAAACTGTCATGAAGTTTGGTGAGAATTTCCCCATATTCACTAGAGAGCTTTGAATGAATCTCCCCTGCAGATCTGAGGATAATCTATGAACTCCATCAAACTGGGATTGAAGTTCCGGTTTGAGCGCGACATTGAATTTCCCACCAACCTCTGTGTATGGCAATGTTCTAGTCACAGTCTTTTTGAGTTTCTGGTGGATGCCATAGCGGAAAAAAGTAATTAGCAACTGTCATAAAAGTAGATTATAGTATTTGAAAGATTTTTGGCAAAAAAAGAAGAAGAAGAATATTTGTCATGTTCTAAACAAAGATAATTGGAGCATGCAAGAGGAGGGAGGCCTGGATTGACATACAGTACAAGCCTACTAGGCCTGTGCCTAGGCAGCAAAATTCTGGAGTTGGAAAAACTCCATCCCATAGACCTCTGATTACATCCTTGCCTCAGTCTTTGCAGATCTATACTCTCTTCCCTCAAACCTCTAATCCCTCCTGCCCTCCCCCCTTCCATCCCACCCAAGACTTCTAGCTCAGTAACAGCTGCTTGACTAGGCGCAGACATTGAGCAAACTCGCATTCACAGCATCAGTGGCCCCCACGTCCTTTGAGCATCCATGAGGGAGATAGGGCCTGTGAGCTCCATACCCACTCACCCTGCTGTTGATATTGCTGCCACTGGAGCCAGAAAAGGGAAAGAAGAGAGCAGCAGGGGATACTGCAGATCTGCATGGGGAATGGTAGAGGAAGAATTGAAAGTAAATATGTGGGTGGGAAAGGGATCAGAGGTTAGGAAGAGGGATCAGAGCTTTGCTTGAGGAATTGGGGGTGGGCACTGAAAAGTGATCCAAAGTCTGTGGGTGAAAGAATCTCTGGAGTTTGGGCACATCAGCAATACCTAGGGGCATCAAAAGCCTAAATTCATCACTAGAAGTAGGAGCCACCATAGATGTTCTATTAAACAAAATAAATGGTCCCCTATATCCCCAAATCACATTCACTTACCCCTTCTGTAGGGATCTCCAATATCAAAAGGTGTAGGACCAATTCCCAGTCACTCCTGTCCCACTTAATCCAGTTTACAAAACGGCATCAATGCCATTTTGTTTCACAGCCATACAACAAACAGTCAAAAAACAAATGGTACTGCCCTTAGAGCCCTGAAGCTAGTATTACAATAAAGTGCTGCTGGCATCATTTTCAAACCAGAGCCAGAGGAGCAAGAGCAACTGGGGGATCATTCCTGTCCCTTTTGACATCAGAGATCCCCACCTTAGGGGTAAATATAGTCTGAAGGCGTGGGGAGGAGCTTAGGAGAAGAAGATGGTGGCATTCTGTATCCACATTTTTTCGATTGACTTTCTCAAATGAAATTCAACAATTAAAAAAAAAAAGAATTTTAAGGGTGTGTTAAGATTTACTGTGGACCCAAATGAAAGGATCTAACTACTTTAGCTTGATACCGGAACTGGAGCAGGAGGCAGGTAATATCCAGTTCCAGAGCCAGGTGGTTGGTCAAGGCAGGCAGCAAGCAGAGACCAGAGTGAGTCCAGAGTCAAGTGGAGGATCAAGGCAGACGGCAAGCAGATTCCAAAGCCAGTCAGAGAGCAAGGCAGGTGACGAGCATAATCCAGAGTCCAGATCCAGGTGGAGGGTCAAGGCAGGTGGCAGGCAGAGGGTCAAGGCAGGTGGCAAGCAGAGTCCAGATTCCAGAGCTAGGCAGAGGGTTGAGGCCAAACAAAGAAGAACAAGAACAAGACTCACACACTAACAGAGAGACCACAAGGCAGGATCATGAGTCAAGGAGAATAAGAGGGACAAGGAGAACAATCCAAGAAGAGCAGAAGTGATCACCAAATCATCAAGCCCATGGCAGAGGCAAACGAGTAAAGTGAGGCTGGTCCTTAAATAGTAGCTGCTGTAGACGTCTTCCCTGGGAACGTCTGGCAGCGATGTCTGATGCGGTGAGGGGGAGGTGCCGAAACAGAGCACGTCCTTGTCACGCTCCCCTCGGAGGAGGCCGCTATTGTACTCGGCAGCAGCGTTTGGTGCAGCAGTAGAGCGCCAGAGGTGGGCGAGTTTTCTATTGTACTCTAATAGTATCTCACCCGCAAGATCCCTCTCCCAGATTCCTAGGCCTGGGTTTAAGTGGAAAATGTTGATGACATTTGTGAATAATTTGAGAGGCTTGAATATTAGTGGCAGGCTCCCAAGAGTTTTCCTCAGGGCCATAACCTTTCCAGGAGTTAAGATATTGCAGTTTTTCCTTCCTTTCTTAACATCCAGAATGTCAGCCACCTCATACTGCGTGTCGTGACAACTTTCTAGATGGCCAGTACAAAACTGAAGGCTTGAGAAGAGATATATGGAAACATCGTGAATTCAAAGAGTGGAAGGTAGTCCGAGTTTATATGTGATGTTTCCTATTTGTCAATCAACTTGAAAAGGCCCCACAAACCATGGAGCGAATTTCAATAAGAGTATCTGTAATTGGAGGTTACGGGTGCTTAGCCACACCAGTTTTCCCAGATGGAACAGTGGTGCAGGACATCTCTTTCTATCCGCCTATTTTTTAGCTTGAGTTGCAGCCTGTTCCAGAAGCTGATGCGTATTCTGCCATAGGTCATATAATTATTGAGTAACGAGACTGACAGCTGGACATGATAATGCAGTTATAGGCATTGGTACTCGAAAATGTCATCTGAAAACTAAGTAAAAAGGTGATATCCCTGTAGCTTGGTTAATATGATTATCATGGCACATCTCAGCCCATAAAAGCAAGGAAGACCAGTCGTCCTGACATTGATTCACATAGCATCGCAGAAAGGTTTTCAGTGATTGATAAGTTTGTTGCATTAATCCATTAAACTGAGGATGATATGCTGAGGAGAAGTTGAGGTGAATTCCAAAATGTTTACATAGATCTCTCCAATAACGGCGGTAAACTGAACTCCATGGTCGGCCGGCGCCATCTGGTGCTCCTACCATGTGACAGGGGCTGACCAATGGCACCGGTATTCCCTGTGTGACATAATAAGGGCAAAGGCTATCGACTCCATTTGAATTCTGGCAGCCGATGGCCCTAGTGCAGGAGATCGCTCCAGACCCCCACTGGACCACCAGGGACTTTTGGAAAGTCTTGTGGGGGGAGGGGGGTCAGAAGGGTGGGGAGTTGTAGTTAATTACATTTAAAGGGTTGGAATGGGGACAAAAAAAACCAAACATTGGTTGTAGTGTTGTTTTTTTTTTAATATTCGCTCCATAAGACACACAGACATTTCCTCCCCACTTTTGGGGAAAAAAGTGTGTCTTATGGAGCGAAAAACGGTAACTTATGTTCTCGCAAATGTTGTAGAACTTGTTGTACATGGTCTTGATGTTGATCCACTATCTTGGAAAAAATAAATGTCATCCAAATATACGACAACGTGTGAATATAAGAGATCTCAAAATATTTAATTTACCATTGCTTGAAATACTGCAGGGGCACTGCATGGCAATGGCATCACTAAATATTTGTTATGGCCTTCCCGAGTGTTGAATGCGGTTTTCCATTCAGCCCTCCTCAGATAAGAATTAAAAGTTATAAGCTCCTCGTAGATCTAATTTAGTAAATATCTGAGCTTCCCCTAAATCAATCAAAGAGCTCTGTAATGAGTAGCAGGGGTTACAGATTTCTTTTTTTAGTAATGGCATTTAGCCCTCCATAGTCAAAGTGTCAAAGTTACCCATCTTTTTTCCCCAACAAAAAAGAACCCAGCTCCTACTGGAGATGGTGATGATCTCATGAACCCTTTGGCCAAATTATCCTGAAAATATTGACTCATGGCCTCTGTTTCTGGAGCTGTCAGAAAGTACACTCTTCCATGAGGGGGCATCTTCCCAGGAAGCAATTTGATGGAACAATCAATCAGTGTTGATGTGGGGCAAAGTCTCACCTTGTTGCTTACTGAGAACATCAGCCAATTCCGTATAAAGAGTGGGTAGTCTGGGTCGAGCTGGAATTGAACGCTGAATTTTAAGCACTGGAATCCTCACTTGGAGCAAACAATTTTCATGGCATTTGGGGCTCCATTTGGCCAGTTGGAAGAAGCTCCAATCAATGTGGGCCTGGTGCAGCATTAACCATGGTAATCCCAAATTATCTGGTTGACCGCAGAGGGTAAAACACATAGACGGATCATTTCCTAATGTAAAAAGCCAGTATTCATAGGCAGAGGTTCATGATTTGGATAATCCTCCCTTCCAGAGGCTGCCCTGAGACAGACAAAACCATAAGAGCAGGTCTCAAAGTTTCGGTGGGAATTTGGTACTACTGCACTAATCTTTCTTCTATGAAGTTTTCCAGCTGCCCCCATATCTAGGAAGGTTTGAAGATGTATGAGGTTCTTATTAAAAGAAAGACTCATGGGAATTAAGATCTGTGGAGAGGAGGCCGAATGACCTAGGGTGGCCTCTACTACCAACCCTAGATCTGAAAGTCTCCCGGCTTCAAGGGGCAAGAAGCAGCATAATGGAGGACACCAGCACAGTATAGACAGAAATTATATTGTCTGTGTTGCTGGCATGCCTCAGGCGAAATCCTGACTCAGTCTACTTGCATAGGTTCCTCAAGGTAGATCAAGATTCCTGGGGTTTAGTGAGAAGGACTAGGTGTTGAAGGTGGGCACTAATCGTACCAGACGACGAGTGGCAGTATCTCCCAGGACTTTCCTGAAACCGAAGGTCCAGACATATCACCAGTCGAATTAATTCTTCTACCGTGCCTTGTGGATTCCATCTAGCCAATTCATCTTTTATGGATTCAGATAGTCCTTTATGAAAGATGGCTATAAGACTATCATCTCCCCACCGTAGTTCAGTGGCCAAGGTTCTAAATTGAACAGTATATTTCTCCACGGAGTGAAAGCCCTATTGGATTTGTAACAAATCAGAAGCTGCAGGAGGTTGAGCATCCTGGTTCGTCAAATACAAATGAAAGTCCCAAAGAAATTGGGTCCAAGTTGTCTAAATAAGGGGTCATCTCATTCCTGAAGTGGAGACGCCCAGGCTAGTGCCAAACCTTCAAGCAAGGAATGGATGAAAGTGACCTTCGTTTTGTCAGTAGGAAACAGCGATGCCTGCAGAAAAAAGTGCATTTTACACTGATTAATGAAACTTCTGCATTGCTGAGATTCTCCATTAAACATTGAGGAGGTGACAATCAAAGAATGGGGCTTGCAGATGGAATGAGGAAAAGCGGATGTAGGTGTTGATATGGCAAGGGCATCCATTCGTGCAGCAAATCCTTCAAGAACTCCTATTACTTGATCCAAAACTCCCTGTTTGTTGTTGGACCAGAGTAAGCCAGACCAGGGATGGCTTGTGAGGCTGTCAGATCTACCATATCCATGGCCTTGGCAAAATGTTAAGATTTACTGTGGACCCAAGTGGAAGGATCTAACTGCCTTACCTTGGTACCAGAATTGGAGCAGGAGGCAGGCAATACCCAGTTCCAGAGCCAGGTCAAGGCAGGTAGAAAGCAAAGTTCAGAGTCCAGAGCCAGGCCGAGGGTCGAGGAAACTGGCCAGCAGAGACCAGAGTGCAGGGGAGGCGGAGGGTTGAGGCAGGCAGCAAGCAGAGTCCAGAGTCCAGGGCCAGGCAGAGGGTTGAGGCCAAAAGAGAGACAAGAAAAAGACTCACACTAATAGAGAGACCACAAGGCAGGATCAGGAGTCAAGGAGAAAGAGAGGGACAAGGAGAACAACAATCCAAGCACAGCAGCAGGAGATCACTGAGGCAAAGAGCAACACGGAGGCTGGCCCTTAAATAATAGCTGCTGTAGACGTCTTCCCTGGAAACTTCCGGCAGCGGCATCCAACACGGCAAGGGGGAAGCGCAAAAATGGAGCATGTCCCCACGTTGCACGCCTCTTGGAGGAGGCTGGCTGGCCTGCTGCTGTATTTGGCAGTGGCGTTAAGTGCAGTGGGAAAGCGCCTGAGGCGGGTGAGTTTTGCGTTGCGCTCTAACAGGTTGTATGCGTTCATTTAATTTTTAAACAAAACACAAGGGTTTTGTAGCATTTTTCATTATGTTTAAAAACAAATGCACACCTCTAGTTATGTACACACATTTTATTTGTCTCTGGGGGCCCAAAGATTCAAATATATTTGCTCCTGCCTGAGGCAGACATACCTTGGCTACAGTCAAGCAGCTCCTATTACTTTTGTATTGGAGTGATCTTGCCATGATTTTAAAATTTTATGGTTGAGAAAAAATAGAATACCAGCTGCAATAAAAAACTCTTGTTTAACTCTGTCACATACTGTAGTACCTCAAAAATATTTCAACAACCTTTGTCTTTAAATCTATGCTAAAATTCCCAGTTAACGAAGCTCCACCCCACTTTTGCCCACAAGGGCCCGGTGCTCACCATTGAAAAGCTGCTTGGTACTTCCCTAAAGCATACAGTACTCTTTTCAATATTCACATCTCTTATATAGAATCTAATCCTACATTTTCCCTGCGCTCACATCTTTACTTCCTGTATTACTTTTATTCAGTCTCACTTTGCATACTCATTGCAGTCCACATACTTTCTTACATGTATGCAAAACCTTTCCAGCAGATAAACTTCTCAAAGCATACATCTACATTTTTTTAGGACTGTAGGATTTCAGAAAGCCATATGATCAGCTAACATTAACAAGCACGACCATACATGGTTACTGACTACTTATAATCACACTAGTAACACAACTGCACTCGTATATCTATAGCACACAAAAGGGAAGCAGGTACTCACGCTGTAACAAAAGGCCGGGGAATGGAGCCATTGCTGCAGGTTGGCAGGTTGGCAGCACCATGGACAATGATGGTGACAAGTTCCGTCCCAGGACGAGACACATGGACATTATCATTTTCGGAAGTGGGCAGGGGCTCATTTTCTGGCAGAGGTACCTCAATGACCTGAAATAAAGCAGAGGCAGAATCCTATCAAATGGGAATATTTAATTTATAATGTCCCTGATATTGTGTGGTGGAATAAAATTGAAATTTAACAGAAGGCTTAAATCCTTAGCATTTCATGCTAGATATAAAACACAATTCACTTTGAACAAAGCTGAAAAGGTAACAATTTATATATTACATACTTTATATAAATAAAGCATTGATTGATACTCTTAGTCTCTAATTTCTTGAATGTTTTCTATACTGAATGTGAATAACAGTTCCCTAAATCACTTTCAATTGCTGCTTCATGATTTTGATGTATCATCCCTAAATCTTGCTTAATGTTAGCCTACTAGCTTTTCAGTAGGAGAAAGAAAGCTGTGAGTGAGTAATATAAGCCTGTGAATAGACAGTGCTGGAAAAGGAGGATGGAGTAGAGCAAGAATGCACATATGGAGAGATGATAGGGGAAAAACGTGTGTGTGTGGGTAACAGGATAGATGAAAGAGTGTTTCGGAGGTTCCGTGTGGGTACTAAGGATGGTGTGTATGGCAGAAGGGAAAGGTAGAGGGAGTGTATGGAGGGGTTGGAGAGAGGAATGCAGGAGTGTGTTAATGGATAGAAGGTCTAAGAAATCATACAAAGGGGTCGATGTCATAAGACCCGCGGCAAACAGGCGCTTGTTATGTGTGCGGGTTTTGATCACTGTGCACGGCTGAAGCTACCGCGAGATGTAAAAAATCAAATTATGCAAATGAAACATGCGCGTACCTAACACAGTAAGGGCCTATGTAATAAGCGGCCACATCCGTGCACAAAACCCGCGCCGATAATCCACGCATAAAAGCGAGTGAACGAACGGGTCTCCCTGTTAAGTGAAAGTATGACCCTGGAAAGTATTTTTAAATATTTCCAATAACTATGCTGCAGAAAACAGGGCAAATGTTTTCATGGATGCTAATTCACAACAATGTTGCCGCTCTTCTGGCCGTGTATCTGTCCACCCAGGGAAGCACCTACCTTGGACGCCGTGAAAAGCGCTTTGCTAAGCTGGTCACTCTGAAGCTGAGATACGTGCTTAGCCGGCGCTTATCAGGCTGCTCGTGCATTACATGCAAACTAACACACATTACACCCACTATTATTGTTATTTTGATGTTCAACCTCAACTCAATATCTTCTATTTCCATTGCTACGTCTGTTATTCTAGTGCCTATATTATTAACGGTATACTGTTTACTTGCTTACACTATTATGACTTATGTTATTAACGTTATACTTTTTATTTGCCTACACTATTATGACTGTTATTCTGGTATCTCTGCTATTAACGTTATACTGAAAAAGTTGTTACAATGTAAATCGGAGTGAAAGCTTGTACCACACCTCGGTATAGAAAAAAAAAACTCACAAATAAATAAATAAAGCGCGTGTACAAACATGCGTACATGTGCACACAAACAAGCAGCAGCTTCAGAGCACCTTATTACATGGGCCCCAAAGAACTGGTATTTAGGGATGAAGAGAACATGAAGTAGCAGCCTAACGATTAGAGCAATGGGCTGAGAACCAGGGAAGCAAGCATTCAAATTCCATTTCTCCCGCTGATGCTGCTTGTGACGTTGGGCAAGTCACTTCACCTTCCATTAACTCCATTGCCTTAAGAGCTCATTTACTAAGCTGTAGTATTTTTCCCAAAAGGGAAATCCTGCAGGTTTGTTAAGCAGTTACACAGTGCTGCAGATTTGTAAAGCCTTCAATATTTTCCCTGATCACAAAATAGCATGGAGAAAAATACCGCAGGTTAGTAGCCCCCCTTAAATTGTGCAAGATGGTTGCTCCTTATTAAAGACCCAGAGTGGCCTCAAGTTCCATCCCCCCAAGTGTGAAAATCATCCCAAGGGCCTTATGAGACCCCCCATCTTAAGAGACACTAGGACCTCAGAATTATCATCAATAAAGAGCTTTCATTCAAGAACCACATATCAAATAAAACTAAAAAAGGATATCACAGACTTCTAACCCTAAGACATTTAAAACCGTTTCTTAACCCTTATTTCAGAACTGTCTTTAAACTACTCATTTTCTCCACCTTCGACTACTGCAACTCCTTACTAATTGGAATACCTTATTCAAACCTCAAACCTCTCCAGATTCTGCAGAACTCAGCAGCCAGAGTTCTGACAGGAGGAAAGAGAAATGAACACATAACGCTCATATTGATTTCACTTCATTGGCTCCCAATTAAAGCACGTATCAAACACAAATCAATGACCATCATACATAAAATTCTAAACAATGATTATCAAGGACTAAATGGCTTAAACATAACCCCCCAGAATCCTCAAAGAAACCTACGTTCAAACAACTCAGGATGCTTAAACATCCCCCCCCCCCCCCCCCCCCCCCCCCCCCATCAGAGATGCACATTTGACAACAACAAGAGCCTTTTCCATTGCCTCCCCTAAATTTTGGAACTCCCTTCCTAAAGATCTGAGAACCCAACTTCAAAACGTTCAAAAAAAGACCTAAAAACATGGCTGTTTCACAAATTCTACACTGACCTTCAAACTTCTGAACATCCTAACTCCCAATCGAACTTCATCCAAAAACCTCAAAAATAACTTCTCTCCAACCAGAACCAAACAAACCTTCCTCCTCCCACATAATGATACTTTCTGGACTTGAAATGTTTAACCTCTGTTTAATATGCACAATTGTTAAGAGAGTTACAATTTAAATTTTGTAAACCGTTATGATGGCTTCACCGAATGACGGTATATAAAACTCAACAAACAAACAAATAAATAAACAAATAAATCTTGCCGGCCCCGGTGCCAATATTTTAAAAAATAATAATAAAAGGTGCATGGCCCCTTATGATCCATTTCCAACCCTGCCCCTTTGACAAAATTCCCCCCCCCCCTCCCGCCTTCAGACCCCCAACATTTTAAATCCCCCACCCTAGCCCTCTCTCTAGGTCATATTTTGAAACCTGGTGGCCTAGTAGAACCGAAGTACCTCTAGGCTCTCGGTCCAATGCCATCTCAGTGCCAGCCGATTGGTTTTCAAAGTTATGCTGCTGTCACTTGCAGGAGTTGGGCGAGAGCTGAGATGGGTAGGTTATGGAGGCTAGGAGGATATATTTTGTCAAAGGGGTGAGGTTGGAAAGGGAGATGGGAGGGGGTGGGACTTCAGATCACTCTGGCCTTTTTGAGGCGCCTGAGCATGCAAAGCAGCACATTGCCATACTGGCATTATTGGGGGTAACTATCCCTCTTCGCAAGGCATTTACGTGTCAGAATGATTAAAGATTCAGGATATCATTCTTTAGAAAGAAGATGAAGAAATGCAGATGGAGGATGGATGAGGAAGCTCACAGGCAGTGAACAAGCTTCCCTATACTGCCTTGCGAAGGCATCTCAACTCCATTCCTCAAGGATCACATCTAAAGCACTGGAGCAATTCAGTTTTTATGACTATTCAATTTGCTCCCTCTCAGGTTCCGACTATCTGCTAAGGGACAATGCATGCCAATACTGATATGGTCATGTGTTTGATAGGAAATGGATTGAAACCCTACATTATTTCACAGAATGACAGAAAAATAGGGGTGCAAAGGATTACAGGGACATCTATTTATTTATTTATTTATTTATTTTTTATTTTTATATACCGGAATTCCTGTATATAATACAAATCAGTCCGGTTTACATGAACGAAAAGATAGCCCTGGTCTGGGAAGTCAGACCGGGGTTTTTTACAAAGAACATTGAACAATAATATATAATATATTGAACAATAACATCTAAGACCTTCCCCATGCCTCCAGCCAGGATAAAATGTTTGTCTAATCCAAGGAGTTGGCAATGTTTTTGGCTGTATCCCAAAATCCCTTTTGGAGATATTAGTGTGTCGAGTCCTGTCAAACAAGGGGTAGGATTCCTGATTTGTGGTGGGGAAGGACAGCTCTGCTCCAAACCATGCCACCATACTTTCTCTCTTGGGGGAGGGGGGAGAGGACCGGGAAGGAAGAGATCCAGTTAGTATCCCAACTCCTCTGCCCAAAACACTTCTCATTGCCATCCTGGAAGGCAGCTCCAAGTCCTAAATGTCAGCACTGCCAGTAAACGTCAAAGTCTGCAGGCCAGGAGGGAGTGGCATGCCAGAAAGAAGGTGTTTGCAAAACTGGGAGCTGCTAAGCCCTGGTCCAATATGCTCTTAACCTCCTATCATGGAAACTCTAGCAGCATCCCTCTCCCCAAAGACATCTTGCTGTAGTGCTCGACGACCCCTATTGAGTAATCAAGCAATACAATCTACCATAGGGACATGACAAATTAACAAATCCAGTTCACAACTGACCTGGCATGTACTCAGATCATTAAACAGAACACAAAAACCTCCATAGTCCTATTTTGAATAATACACTTGTGTAATTTTATTATATTCATATTAATAATGATATCCATATACACAGTAGATAAATTATATTGTGCTTTTATCTTTTATTGCTTCATCTCCTTCATTCTGCATCCACAGTACAGGTAACATTAATGTGCTCAGATGTGATTGGATTACTGTTTGATATCAAAATAATAAGACATTAAAGTCAACGGCTGAAACAGCACCAAGAGGACTGGGAAGTCAGTAATATGGGAACACGTGCCCAGTGAAATAAGAGAACTATTCTAGATAAAACAAAGATTTTTTTTTTTCATATGCTGGCATGGCTTCCTGGAATGATCTCCCAGTTAAAAACTAATTGTGAAATCCTTTTTCAGCACTAAAGAAAAATATCTTTTGGCCATATGATGATTGTTAATATGTGATGGAATCCTGTGTGTCTAGTTTTATCAAGTCTTCCCTACAATCTACTTCCTGTGCAATTAAAAACAAAATGCCAGAAAAAGACCAGTATAAAACAAAATAAAAAAAATCCTAATATGTCACACTGTATGGTCAGCCTTCTGAATGTTTTATTAGTAGGATGAAAACATGTCTGGTATGCATTCCCAAGAGGCTCACTGACCTAGCCCCCCCTTACAATGGGATGAGGAACCCCCATATATTTGACCACATATCAAACCAAACTGCAAGAAGAATATCTGGGCTTGCTTCAGGCAGGGCTGGCCTTAGGGGGGGTGTGACCTGGTGCCATGATACACAAGGGGTGCTGCCATGTTTAAAGGGAATCTGCTTCCTCAGGATAGCTCTCAGTTGACTATATGGAGAGAGCCATATGGATGGAGCCCTTTGATTATATTATAGAGTGAGAGAGACAGTCTCATTGGAGACTTTGGATCTTCAGAGGGATTCTCCCATCCTCGATATCACTAGGGTACCACTAGATCTAGGGCTGAGATTTCCTGCTATCCCCTCATTAAGTACTACTAAGTAGGCAAATTTTTGGGCACTTTTCACACACTCGTGTTACCTTGCAATAAAGAAATCCAATTTTGGACATGTGGCTGCTAATCCTGTTTTGTTGCCCCCCAAATAAATATAAGCCAGCACTCAGAAAGGAGAGGTAATGTGTCCTGGAAACATGGTGCTGGTTTTCTTCGCAATGTATATTGTATACAGGGGTCCTTAAAGGAAAAATGAAGAAACACTACTTAACCTAATGAATTGGGGTGTGTGTGGCGGGGGGGGGGGGGGGGGGGGGGGGGGGAAGAAAGTCACAGATCAAGCAACCCTGTGCAATGAGTCACTCAACCAGTTATAGCCAAGGCAGAGGTTCTCCTCTAATGTTGTGGCTGGTAGATGTGAATCGGTTATTTACTCTTTCGGATAGTAGAAAGACTAGGGGGCACTCCATGCAGTTAGAATGGGGCACATTTAAAACTAATCGGAGAAAGTTCTTTTTTACTCAACGCACAAATTAAACTCTGGAATTTGATGCCAGAGGATGTGGTTAGTGCAGTTAGTATAGCTGTGTTTAAAAAAGGATTGGATAAGTTCTTGGAGAAGTCCATTTCCTGCTTTAAAGATGACTTAGAAAATAGCCACTGCTATTACTAGCAACGGTAACATGGAATAGACTTCGTTTTTGGGTAATTGCCAGGTTCTTATGGCCTGGATTGGCCACTGTTGGAAACAGGATGCTGGGCTTGATGGACCCTTGGTCTGATCCAGCATGCCATACTGGGTCAGACAAAGGGTCCATCAAGCCCAGCATCCTGTTTCCAATAGTGCGTTGAGTGAAAAAGAACTTTCTCCGATTTGTTTTAAATGTGCCACATGCTAACTTCATGGAGTGCCCCCTAGACTTTCTATTATCCGAAAGAGTAAATAACCGATTCACATCTACCGTTCTAGACCTCTCATGATTTTAAAGACCTCTATCATATCCCCCCCTCAGTCGTCTCTTCTCCAAGCTGAAAAGTCCTGACCCCTTTAGTCTTTCCTCATAGGGGAGCTGTTCCATTCCCTTTATCATTTTGGTCACCCTTCTCTGTACCTTCTCCATCGCAACTATATCTTTTTGAGATGCGGCGACCAGAATTGTAAACAGTATTCAAGGTGCGGACTCATCATAGAGCGATACAGAGGCATTATGACATTTTCTGTTTTATTCACCATTCCCTTTCTAATAATTCCCAACATTCTGTTTGGTTTTTTGACTGCCGCAGCACACTGAACCGAAGATTTCAATGTGTTATCTGCTATGACGCCTAGATCTCTTTCTTGGGTGGTAGCACCTAATATGGAACCTAACATTGTGTAACTATAGCATGGGTTATTTTTCCCTAATTACATCACCTTGCACTTATCCACATTAAATTTCATCTGCCATTTGGATGCCCAATTTTCCAGTCTCAGAAGTTCTTCCTGCAATTTATCACAATCTGCTTGTGATTTAACTATTCTGAACAATTTTGTATCATCTGCAAATTTGATTATCTCACTCTTCGTATTTCTTTCCAGATCATTTATAAATATATTGAAAAGTAAGGGTCCCAATACAGATCCCTGAGGCACTCCACTGTCCACTCCCTTCCACTGAGAAAATTGCCCATTTAATCCTACTCTCTGTTTCCTGTCTTTTAGCCAGTTTGCAATCCACGAAAGGACATCGCCACCTATCCCATGACTTTTTACTTTTCCTAGAAGCCTCTCATGAGGAACTTTGTCAAACGCCTTCTGAAAATTCAAGTATACTACATCTACCGGTTCACCCTTATCCACATGTTTATTAACTCCTTCAAAAAAGTGAAGCAGATTTGTGAGGCAAGACTTGCCCTGGGTAAAGCCATGCTGACTTTGTTCCATTAAACCATGTCTTTCTGTATGTTCTATGATTTTGATATTTAGAACACTTTCCACTATTTTTCCTGGCACTGAAGTCAGGCTAACTGGCAATTTGCAAGCATCCTTCCTGTAGGGGGGATACCACCAGAGTTTGGAAAACTTAGGTCCCTTAGGTTTGAGTGATGTGCCGAGGGGGATAAGGTTGTACTAGTGAGTGGTTCATTCCCCCATAGGGGATGGGCTAGGGTGAGAAGCTTTATAAATAACTGTCTGCAAGAGGTCAGAGTTGGAGCTCCAACTTCATCTTGGTTGTATGTTCAAGGCCAGGGTGACTCAAGGATCATCACTTTCGGCTTTATTTACTTCCTTTGGGTCATTTGCTTGAGGAACTAGGGTTTGTTTTTTGTATGTATGCTAATGATTTGCATCATGTATTTCCTGTTACTGAGTCTTTAGAGACTATATTACACAAAGTAAGTGAGACTGTGCTGATTACTGAGAACTAGATGAGAAATAATACTCTCCTTTTAAAATGCTTTGCTAAATGCTTTGCTTCTCATACTTCATCATATATTAGCTCATTTTCTTTGAACATGAATAAATATTCAGTTTTCTTTCTCTGAGTCAGTTCATGACTTAAGCGTACTTTTATACACCATGGTTAGTTTTAAGCCTCAGCTGCGACTGGTGATGAGAAATATTTTTTTTTTTCAAACTCTGCAAGCTACATCACTTGAAGGATATTATTGCTCAATGTGATTTCAGGACAGTAGCTCAATCTTTTGTTCTGTCTGTTATAGACTATTGCAATGGTCTACAAATTGGTTGGCCAAATTCTCATTTAAGGGCCTTACAGCTCCTGTTAAATGCCACAGCACGGTGTCCAACCATATCTCAGCAATTTTATTGAATATACACATTGGCTCCCAGTTGAACAACAAATACAAATTAAAATGCTGTCCTGGTATATCATGTATTATATGGGGAGGGTATAGTCTGTATGAAAAAATCTTGTTGCTGAATATATTCCTTCACATTCGTGAAGATCCACAGGTCAACATTTACTATCCATTCCTGGTGCTAGAGCCACACCCTTATAAGTGACCACTCGTCAGGCCTTTTCATGCATTGCCCTGGTCCTTTGGAATGGGTTGCCCTCTAGAGCTACATTTGCTGTCAGATTATAAATTATTTTGGAATATTTAAATGAGGGGTTGCACTGCCAAGGGGGCGCTATGGACAAGTGTGCACCCCTAGCGCCTCCCTGGCAGCGGGCGCCCAGGAGAGGTGGCTGTCAGCGAGATAGAAAAAGGGACGCTCAGTTGTACCAGCATCCATTTTCCTAACCTGATTGCTGGCACCATTTTTTTTTTTTTTTTAAATCTTTTGGCTCCTCCGACATAATATTGCCACGCTATTAAGTCGGAGGATGTACTGAAAAAGCAGTATTTTCTACTTTTATGTACACGTTTTTGGGCTGCTCAGAAATTGACACTTGCTCTGTGCAGGCGTTCATTTCTGAGTGTAAAAATGTGTGGGTCAGGCGCACATTTTGTGGGGGATCTCGGGAGAATAGCTAATAGCACTCATCACATGCATTTGCATGTGATGAGTGCTATTAGTTTTGCGGGGAGGGGGGGGGGGGGGGTTGGACACTTGTCCAACTACGGGTTAAATAGTGCACTCCACTGAGCGCACTGTATTGCCTTGGCCCCTATGTATATACGTTTCCCTGCTATGGTGTTTTCACTGTTCCTTGTCTGCCTGGTTTATTTGGGTGCCAGACGAGACCAATAGTCTGTCAGTACATAAGGGGATTTGAAAAGAATTTTGAAGAAAGAGTCCAAGAGGGCATGAAGCACGTAGAGGATAAAGGGCAAGGCTGTGCAGTTTGCAGCGGGATGGCAGCTCACCTCCATCCTGAGTAAGCGCCAAACTAACAAGAGGTGGAGGCAAAAACATTGGAAGGGACAAAGCAGCAGGAGCACGGACATTAAAACCCCAAAGCATAGATGCGGGGAAAGGCAGGAATCACAGTGGATCAACGACCCCAGATATTGCTCCTGTCTCACCTGACGGGAGACAGGGGGCTGCAGGGTGAAGAGGATTAGTTCGGGTTTTTTTGTTTGTTGTTTTTATTTAATAATTTCACTTCAGCAAACCAAACATAAAACATGAATCCCCCAAAAACCCAAACCCCAAATAAAAAAACAAACAAACTTTCTGCCTGCACATTCCTTCCCCCAATTATCAAATAATTTGCTCTTCATGCAATCAAGATTAGATATTCAAATCTAATTTGAACTCTTGAAAGCTTAAAATGTGATGTATGCCCAGATCAAAACAGGAGTACACACAAGTTTTCAGTGTCCCAATTTAGGAGATACTGAAATATTAAGGATATAAGAGCACTCTACTGCTTCTGCAATCCTTCAAAACAGCTCCAAAAGGGGAACCCATGGCACTTTTATACTGTTTGCTTTAATCCAGTGGCCATGTGTGCGTCTAGGAAAGGTACACAAGCCACATACCCCTTTTTAACACTGCATACAGAATTATCACTCACGAAGAAAAGATCTGCTACTGCATGTGCTATGATTACAGCCTATAGAAAAGGTAACCTCTCCTTACATCCCCTGCATGTGTGATCAAAAGCCGAGGAATGGCAGCTCTCCTTAAAGCACCACTGCACGTGATTGCAGAGGAAGGAAAAGGCAGGTCCCTCTCTTACACGAGTGGATGGGAGCGGTGGAATTGCAGACTGCACAGCTCTGTGCTTGCTAAGCTGTGCTCCTAGTATAGTTCATGATAATGAATATATTCAACTTGAACAGTGGGGGGGCTCCTGCTCTTCTAGACCCATCACTGCAAGCCTGTGACAGCAGCAATCAGCCAGCAATTCTAATACATGGCAGGCAATCATGAAAACCAACAAGCTGTAACTAACAGGGCAGTCTGTGTGCAGCCGGAGCCCAGAGTCCTGTACAGAAAATTGACCTCTGCCCCGGCCCTTAGTAAGACCTCAATGCAGTCTCTTCCATTTGGAAGTCCCATCCAAGGTCTTCACCAGTGGCACAGAGAAAAGATCTCTCCCCTACTGATGGATCTTTAAAAATCAGCACAAACTGCAATGCTAATTTAGGTTTAAGCCTGCCAGCTCTAGTCTTGATCTTTTTCAGTGAAAATTCTGGCAGTTTCCTCCTGCTCCGCTGCATCAAAACCAAGGCTCGAACAGGTGCCATAAACCTTCACCTGCAACAAGGATTTTCCCCCTGTTTCATATCTGCTCTGAGCTTTCTTTAGCTCAGTCATTGCTGCAATGGTCCTCATGCACCAGGTCTACTTCCAGAACATTGCAATCAAGGGACCTAAATCTAATCCCTAGGAGTCGCCATTGCACAATGACTATGACTCCCTCCCCCTGCCCCCTCCCAGGGGCTGGGCCTGTGAACATCCTAGGGAGTGGGAAACCTGAGCCAGGAATCAAACCCAGGCCCTTCCACATGGCTGTGCCACTGACCAGCAGGTTGGCCCGTCAGTAATAATTCTGCAGAGAATCATTAAAACAATGTTTGTGGGAGCGCCTTCATGTGATCATTCCTGCCTACTTCTATCGGCGTAGGCAGGGATAACCACAGTAGGGATGTGAATCGTTTTCCATATCGTCTTAACGATAGAAATCGTGTGACAGGGCAAGAAAATCGTCTTAGGCACGATTTTTTTAGTTAAAAAATCGTTAAAAATCGTTTTTTCCGATTAGTGCGCACTAACTCGAGTTAGTGCGCACTAACTGGGAGTTAGTGCGCACTAACTGGGAGTTAGTGCGCACTAACTGAAAATGATACAATTTGACACTTTTCAGGTCAGTTAAGGTCAGTTTAGGAATGAATATGTATTCCTATTGGCTGCCCTCTTATTTATTCATGTTACCAAGTTTCCTACTGACAGTATATGGGGGATGGGAAATGGAAACAGTTGGTAGCTTGACAAAACAAGTAATGTGATCAGTCAATGTGACTAGAACTTGTGCCCTAACCCTGATACCAGGGGTATTGTGATCTTCCTGCACACAGTGCCCTATCCCTATTAATACCAGGAGTGTTGTGATCTTCCTGCACACAGTGCCCTATCCCTAATACCAGGGGTGTTGTGATCTTCCTGCACACAGTGCCCTATTCCTGATACTGGGGGTGTTGTGATCTTCCTGCACACAGTGCCCTATTCCTGATACCGGGGGTGTTGTGATCTTCTTGCACACATCCCGGTATCAGGGATAGGGCACTGCATGCAGGAAGATCACAACACTCCTGGTATTAATAGGGATAGGGCACTGCATGCAGGAAGATCACAACACTCCTGGTATTAATAGGGATAGGGCACTGCATGCAGGAAGATCACAACACTCCTGGTATTAATAGGGATAGGGCACTGCATGCAGGAAGATCACAACACCCCTGGTATCAGGGATAGGGCACTGTGTGCAGGAAGATCACAATACCCCGGAGGAGTGAGGGTCAGGCAGCTCCCCCCTGTCTGTGAAGCCAGCCTCTCACTAGTAATGCAGGGAGGGAGCTGTCTCAGACTTCACCATCCTCCCCCCCCCCTCACCCACACACCATTCACTAGCTGGGACATGGGGGAAGTCAGGAGTGAGGGTCAGGCAGCTCCCCCCTGTCTGTGAAGCCAGCCTCTCACTAGTAATGCAGGGAGGGAGCTGTCTCAGACTTCACCATCCTCCCCCCCCCCCTCACCCACACACCATTCACTAGCTGGGACATGGGGGAAGTCAGGAGTGAGGGTCAGGCAGCTCCCCCCTGTCTGTGAAGCCAGCCTCTCACTAGTAATGCAGGGAGGGAGTTGTCTCAGACTGGTATCAGGGTTAGGGCACTGTGTGCAGGAAGATCACAACACTCCTGGTATTAATAGGGATAGGGCACTGTAAGAGATGACTGTAGTAGATTGAATAAAGATCTGATGTTTCTGCTCTCCTCACACCAAACAAAAACAACACACAAGCAGAGAAGCCCTTCTTACAAAGCTGAGCTAGTGAGTTAAGTAGGAGGAAAAGTAAACATACTGGTGCCAGTGTGGCTACTTAAAAAATACACTTACCAACAATCAATTACATATATTTGAACTGTGTACAGTTCCAGCCAGGACCACCTTTCTAAAATGCACAGTGATTGGCAAATTCAACATGCACTAGCATTTCAGGTGCCTGCTAACAAAAATAATAAACAAACAAGTTCTAGTCACGTGAGTGCTGATCATTACATTACTTTTTTTGTCAAGCTTCCAACTGTTTCCATTTCACATCCCCCCAACCATTACCTCAGTATTAGCCTTGGTAACATCAATAGATAAGAGCACAGCCAGCCAATAGGAATACATACATACATATTCATTCCTAAGTGACCTTTACTGACCTGGGAAGTGTGAACACTTTGTTTCATTTTCTGTTGGTGTTCGTTAGTTTCCAGTTCCATTTCCCATCCCCCCAACCATCACCTCAGTGGTAACCTTGGTAACATCAATAGATAAGAGGGCAGCCAGCCAATAGGAACACATATTCATTCCTAACTGACCTTCAGTGACCTGGAAAGTGTTTATTTGTATCATTTTCAGTTAGTGCGCACTAAATCGAGTTAGTGCGCACTAACGGGGAGTTAGTGCGCACTAACTCGAGTTAGTGCGCACTAACACGATTTAACGATTTTTAACGATAAATCGTTAGAATTTCTATTGTATCGTGTTCTATAACGATTTAAGACGATATAAACATTATCGGACGATAATTTTAATCGTTGAAAAACGATTCACATCCCTAAACCACAGCACCTGTACAGGCTGAGGATGTACTTAGAGGTTAGGCCATAATGGATTCTGAGTTCTCACCCTGACACAGACCAGTCTGAAGGCCACAGGCCAATTTCTAAGTGAACTCATATTCACTGTTTTTCACCTGTGAAATGCTTATGAACAGGCAAGAATCTGAGAACTGTAGTTCCCAGATGGAAAAGCAGGTAATTAACGGATACCAAAGTCTGAGAGAGTGAAGGCCACACAGCTATGCTTGGAACTGATAAAGAGCGTGCAGTGAGGGCTGAGACATTGCTTCTCTCCCAAGCATTTGCTAGAGTTTAGGTATTATATTTTCTTACACACTAAAGAGGGAGACCAGTGGTGTAGCCATGGGTGGGCTGTGGGCACACCCACCTTAGGCTCAGGCCCACCCAATCAGCATTGCCTGGCAGCCCAAGAAAAAGCCCTGTTACAGACAAGGCCGCAGAGAACATGTCGGCCATGCACATCCAGAGCCCTAGGAATTTTCTAGTGAGGGGAGGCTCAGTGGGAGTAAGGCCATTTGTGACTGACAGGAGGGTCCATCCCCTAAAGGGTGTCTTATTAGATTGAGAGTGTACAGGGTGAAATTGATAATGGAGGGAGTTTCTGGAGTAGGAGGCATTGTGGAAGGAGTGTGGCTGCACTCTGCCCTGGGCTCCTATGGTTTGTCTCCTGCAAGTGAGGAAGAGCTGTTCAGGAAGAGTCAGCAGGGAGACCATTTGTTCCTATTGAGCCATCCGAGAGTAATCTGGGAGTCGAACAAGAGGAGGGAGGATTCTCTAAAATTCTTCTGCTGATCAGAAGAGTCCGAGGCCTTTTTGAGAATTATAAGCAGGGCTTCTGATTTTAAATCAATAAGTCCAATAAAACACCCCGATGCAAAAAGAAATCCTTTGGATTTAGATATGTAATAAAATATAGCAATAAAAACTTGGCAACCTCTAGCTACTGATCCTTAATAGGATCACAGCCTAGGATCAGGGTTAGGGTTTCCATCTGTTAGTATTCAATAATATGGAATGGAAGCTTCTTTTAAATGTGAAATCCAAGAAAATCAATTTAAAAGTATACTAAACTGATTAAAGCAGTTGCATGTTAACATTGGCAAATCAAAAATCAGAATGACCCACTGTGGGTGTACAGCCCTATTGTACAGAACTATATATACTTGGGGGAGGACAAAATGATATAATTTCCCCCCTATATATTGAAAGTAGGGTACAAGAGGTGAAACGAGGTATTGCAGTTCAGAAATCGTTTAGTGATTCATTTCTTAAGCTAGGCCAAACCAAGTTTCAGACTTCGCTGCATTAGCTACTTTCAATAAGGAGGTAAGGCTTTCTCTCTCTCCCTCTCTCATTGTTGTACTATTTCCTGTACCTGGGAAGAGTCAACTGTTGTCCTGTCCTTCATTCTCAGACACTTCTTCAACCTCTTGATCATCGCTGAGAATATGACAAGGTCTCGTCGGGTACTGTTACATAGCGGCCAGAGGACAGAGAGAGGACACGGGGGATGCTGGGATTGCAGAAGAATGACTCCAGTCCGCAGAGAACTTGCTTAAATAGAGGGAAGTCCTGCATGTGAACATGTGAGGCCAAAGAAGAGAAAACCTTGAGTAGCTTTTCATGGCGAGACCATCACCCACTCGAGCCCATTCATCTCTTGCTGTGTAGCCATTACTTTATCATATTTTGTTGTTTCTATGATACAGCAGTATGATGTCAAAAGGTTCTGGAGCTCTGCAAGTACAATTCAGAACATGAAAAGAGAGAAGCCGTTTAAAAGCACCCAACCAGTTTTAAGTCACTCAGGTTTGGAG
>NW_021820360.1:0-43366 GCF_901001135.1 Rhinatrema bivittatum
TCCTTTATCAACATGGCTTTGATGCACTTTGTTTCTTCTGATATCCTTTTGATCTTCTGTGTTGTGTAAACAGGTAGTAGGTCTGTGTTCTGAAAGACAGTAGGCCTGAATTCTGTTGCTGGTGCCAGGACTTTAATTAAGCTGTAACCTCAGGTAATTTTCATTCACCTGGCTCCTGCAGTTGAGATAGACATCTGTGAACCACAAGCTTGTCGTGAGAACCAAGCTTCTTGTATTATGCTGTAAATATTGCCATTGATGTCCACCTGGCCTTTAATTATAGGCTTTGCAGAGCATACAAGTTTCCCAGATCTTCCACATTCTTGAGTCTGAGAGGGTCAGAAAGTCACTATATTTCAACAGTGTCAGTGTGAATCAGCCCGCTGAGGATTCTGGGACTGGCTGAATGAGCCAAAGTTCTGAACCAGAGTTATCATTTCCCTCTTGTTGCACCGTCAATGGAAAAGGTGACACACAAACCAGTCTTCGATGATGAGCCATGACAAAGAAACTTAAAGTGTATCCTAACCACTAACCTTGGTATTTATCAGGTGTAGTGCATAGTGTGTGTCCCTCTAGATTCCTAATTAATGTGAATGATACTCCACAAGCATTCACTAATCAAACAATAACATTAAAACTGAATTACAATAAATCTCCAGTTCTAGTTAAATTACAAATATACTATCATAATTTTAGTCTTACACTAAAATTTCATTGCATAAGAAGAAATACTATACTTAAACTAATAGTATGAAGAGAGGTTTGTTCCTACTAGAAAATTAGTCTGCATACTACAAATATTAATTACATCACATACTAATATAACTAGCATAAAGCAAGAACTAAAAATTATTAAAAAAAAGTATATATATATCTGTTACATTGTTTAAAAGATGAGTCTCTGCAAGAAGAACTGTTCATATTGAGAACCAGGATAGAAGTAGGTACGTGTAATAGGGAAGAACGAGTACGAATATATGATAAAAGTGAAAAAGAACATTGGAAGCAACAACAGCCAAAAATCAGTATACAGAAGATAGCAAATACAGAAAATAGTAACTTACGTACCAAGAATTGAAGGAAGCCAGGAAAATATAGAATCAAGCCATGAATCGTATAGCAGGATTTATACCACCTTGTGCATACATAACATGAGATAGATTTCGAAGGTGTTGGAAAACATATGACATATTATGTTCATAAGCTGCTGTAGGAATATAGGTACAACACGCAGTACCAATGATAACACAAACCCCTCCTTAGACGCAAGGAGAATCCAAAGCTAACCTATTTTGCTGAGCAGTAATTGCAGTTGCTCTGAGCTCAGTATTGATAGCATTAAGACCTGCAGTAGTAAATTAACAAACTGCATAAACTGATAACGAATAGTCTGAATCCACTTAGCATTTGCTGCAGCTTGAACACCAGGTGTCAGCCATGAAGCAAAAACAATTCAGTTCTACTAAACATTTAAATTCATCAGGGACATCAGTTGGAGTAAGATAAGCAGAACGACGTACCGTTTGAAAAATAGAGGGTGAAAATATAGAAAGAGGCGAAATAAATACAGGGCAGCTAAAGTCACCATAGCACAAGTACCACGCCATCGAAAGGAAGAAACTGATAGACAGAAATACCACATTGCCAGAAAACATCCATGAGAGGCTGTGAACCAAATTCTAAATATATAGCATGATAGACAGTATCAAAGAAGAAATACCTAGAAAAGGTCCAGTACCATTTTGTGAAAAAAAAAGGAAATGGGTAACGCAGTATGAAACAAAGGGCCTGAAAAAGGAGGTGGCCATGTATTAAAACAGAAGCAAAATGAGTAAAAGTACAAGTCATTGAAGGTCGTATAGGAATGCAGAAACACAATGTAGGAGTATCCGAAGTTCCACATATAGTCCATTTTTCTTTCTCTCTACAAGAATAAGTAAGGTAACTAAGCTGACGAAGTAAATGCTGAGGACACAAAGGGGAAGTCTCATTAATAACAGATGCATTCCACAAGGAAAGCATTGTAGAAGGGGAAAAACCAAATTTAGTATATTGATTAGCATTAGCAGCAGGAGGAATAGAATAAGGAGGTCCAAAAGTCTGATTACCATAAAAAACAAGAAAAGAAGAAATAAGGGAAGAAACTTGTGCTTGCATTCCACAACTGGACAGGCAAGAGCATGATAGTAGCAAGAAACATTGAAAGAGATAGGGGTATTGTCAGAACAAAACCTGCCATTTAGTGGTATGAAAATGTTGAGAACACGCAATACAAGGAGTGTTAGGGTATGATGTAATAGAATGTTTATACATTATTGATACCACATATTGGTAGAAAAAGGTGTATGTATAGGTAAAGAGAAATTAAGCAAAAGGTCAGGGGAAAGAATAGTAAAAGAGTAAGGAAGAGAGCAGAGTAAATAAAAACACATAGATACATGATTTCTAAAATCTATTCCTATGAAAGAAAACAAAAATAATGATTAGCTACTCAGTAAACCTTTCTATTAGAATATAAATCTACTAAATAATACTGCAGTTGGTTCATAGATCAGTCCTTTAAAGAACAAAACAGTCCTTAGATACTCTAAGAATCCTAAAAAATAAAATAAAGTCAGTTTCAAAACCCATGAGGCTGCAAAAGCAGATTTAAAAATAAAGTCTCATCAGTAGCTTCTGTGCTTGGGCACAATCTCAAATCAATTAAATGAGTAAAAGTAGTGTCACATCTAAACGAGCCGCTGTAGGAGTTAATGTTGTTATTCTGTATGGTCCAGTATACACCGGATCTTTCCAAATTCTGTGGGTGAAGAGTTGCGGCGATAGACTAAGATCTCCTACTGCATACACCCTCGAAGGTTCTAGACACTTTGGATTGCTTTGCTCTGGCAGCATGTATTTGTTGACTTGCAACCTGCAATTTTTAAGAAAAACAAACAGTTATCTGGTACCTTAGCATGTTTCTGATACTCAACTTGTTGAGGTAAATTCATAGCTCTACCCATACACCTCAAAAGGAGTGAGTCCTATAGATCTCACTGGGCTCATTCTGATTGCCATCATAGCAGCAGGTAAAGCTGTGAGCCAATTTTGCTCATAAGCCAACATCAGTTGTCTTAACTTTGTTTTAAGAATTCCATTCATTCTCTCTACCAAACCATTAGATGTAGGTCTATATACAGATACATGACGGCATTTGATGTTCAGATCTATGTTACTGCATGCATTAATTCATTTCTAAAATGTGATCCATTATCTGTCACAATTTTCACTGGTACCACCCAAATCTGGGTATTATGTGGGGTCAGCAATGCTTTTGCCATACAAGTACCAGTTTCTGCTTTATAGGGTATGGCTTCCAGGCCATTGAGTGTATGGACATACACACATAAGTAAATATCGAGAGCCAGAACAGGATTGGATCATATCAGTATAATCACAATGCCATTCTAATAAGGTCCCTGTGGTTTTGGAATATGTCCACTAGGGGTCACTGCACCTCTACGGGGATTCGCAGTAGCACATATTGGAACATCTGGTCACAAATTGCGAACAAAGGCTTTGTAAATTTGGAGCCCATATACTCTGAGACAAATTAGATACATTGTATGGAACTATTATGTAGCGGCCAATGATCTTCATGTAACATCAATTTAAAACATTCAAAGCACAACACAAAGTTCCCTGCTTGATGTACCCAGCCCAAATCTTTAATAACTGTATAACCAGCCGCTTTCCATTTTGCTCTCTCATCAATATAGTTGCTGACTCCTGTAATTGCTGGACTGTTCTTAAACCTGTGTCTTTTGTGCTCTAGTCTGCACTAATTCCTTACTGCTGGCTGACAAGCTGTCTGTGCAACCTCTTGTGCTGCATAATCTGCCAATGCATTTCCTCTATAGATCCACGTATCAACAGCATGGTGAGCTTTCACCCAACAAATAGCTGTTAATAAACCTTTCTCTCCCTTCCTGTAAACGTGATAAAATTAATTCCCATAACTGCACATGTGAAAAGAGGTTCTCCAGAAGCCAAAATAAATCCTCTCCTATTCCATTTCTCAAATGTTCATTAACAGATGAAAATATATAATGCGAATCAGTAAGATAGTCACAGGCAATTCTGCACAATATATAATAACCCATGACACTGCACAGAGTTCTGCTCCTTGTGCAGACACATTCTATTGGTAATGAAAAACTGCTCACATTTAGACTTGATCATCTGAGTTATATGAATAGCAGCAAACCCTGGACTTGCTTTTGTACAGGACCCATCTGTAAACCAAAAATCTCCTTCAACTAGAGGTTCATTAGATAGAACAACTTTATCAGGTAAAGGCAAAGCCGTGATTCCACAGATGTGTGGAAGCACACTGCTCCCTCTAGCAGATCTTGGAGAAAATTGAATTAGATGCGTTTGTAATAGTCCTATGTAACACTGTAGAATTCAATAATATGGCTGATATTTCCCAAGCCTAGAAGCAGAAAAGGAAATATGAGTATCTCCCCTAAGTGTTTTAACTGCATGAGAGTATGTAATATAATTGGAATACCTGGCACATGTGACTGCAATTTACATATAGCATCAGCGCAAGCGACAATACCTAGCTCACAGTCAGAAAATCCTTGTTCTACACGCCAAAAGTGCCAGAAAAATAAGCAATGGGAGTGATGTGATTCATGTTGAGATGCTGCTGCTGTCCACCCATTTGAACCCTCATAGACCCATAAATCAACTGGGGCATTTTAAATCAACCAGAGCCAAACTAGGAGCATTTAATACGGACTGTACTAAGTCCTGCAATATTTCCAAATCTGTTCAGTTAAAAATCAATTTATCATCACTAGCTGGGCTGCCTTTAAGATGTCGTCTCAGTGACTTGCTTTTAGTACTAAAAGCTGGAATCCACAATCTGCAAAAATTTAGCAAACCTAATAAACCTCTTAACTGTTTCACTGTTTGAGGAACTGCCAATTCTGGCACTTGTTCATGCAGTGCACAACCAATGCTCTTTCCTTCTATCCTAGATTCAATCCGAGAAATGAAACTTGTAACTGACCGATTTGTGCTTTGTCAGAATTCACTTTATATCCAGCCTGTGTTAATGTCTGCAAAAGCATTTCAGTTGCTTTCATGCATGCAGACCGTGTAGATGCTGATAGTAATAAGTCATCCACGTACTGGATCAGCGACACACCCACTGATAGTTGAGCACGTACTGCCTGAAGATCTTTAGACAGAATTTTAGAAAAAATAGACGGACTTTCTACATACCCTTGCAGTAATCTAGCCCACTGATAACTCTGCTTATCATATTGGAAAGCAGTTAACTCCCTACTTTGCCAAGCAAGAGGCACACATAATATGCATTTGCCAAATCTAAAAACAGTGTACCACGTTCCTAATGGCTCAGTTTGTAAAATAGTTGCTGGATTTGTAACATTAGGATATTCTACCACTACCATTTCATTAAGTGCACGTAAATCTTGCACTAATCTCCATTTCCCTGAAGGTTTCAAAATTGGGAACAACGGGGTATTAAATGGCGAACCACTAGACTCTATTATCCCATGTTTCAGAAGAGATGCAATTTCTGGTTTAATTCCTTCTTGTGCTTCTCTAGATAAAGGGTACTGACTACGCTTAGGGCCCGTATAACCTGCCTTTAATTGAATTTCCACAGAATCTATACTCTGCACTTTACCATACGGATCATTCTCAGTTGCCCACACTGTCTCAGGCACATTAGGAAATTGGTCCTTTCTGTGTGTTATATTAACAAACTGTCTTACTAAATGTAGTGCTGAGGAGTTTGGTGCAAATGAGAGTTCTATTTCTAAGGCTTGTAACAAATCCCTTCCTAGTAAATTTACTGGACATTCTGGAGCATACAAAAATTGACTCATCACTTCTTTCCTTCTAACTGCACACTAGTTTTTTCCGTTCTCTGTACTAACTTATCCTGTCCATTAATCCTATTGTACAGATAGTTTCATCTGACAATGCAACTCCCTCAGGAAGTCTGGTGATCACAGATTTGGTTGCTCCTGAATCCAATAAAAAAGTATACGGTTGTTTATTTATATGTATTGTCAACATGGGATCTGCTGTTCCTGCCCTAATTTGCACCACCCCTAAAAGTCATTGATTATACCCATTTTCTGCTCTATACCTTTGAATCTCATTTGCAGGGATCCCAGTGAGGGAATCCTCCTTGTCTCCCTCTATTACCAGTACTGTTATTATCAGGATTGACTCTACATTCATATGCATAATGCCCAAATTTACCACAGAACCAGCAGTCTATACCTGCTCTTCTATCAGGTCCAATCCCAGCTCCTTGTGATGGACTCCGTACATTCCTCCGTCCACCTGTCCCTCTTCTGCCTCGCAACATCCCTCTACCACGGATGTTATTTCCTCTAGCTGTAATTACTGCACCTATCATTTGATTCTGGGAATAATTCTGTGGGTGAATCTGGGGGCAACCTACATTACACCCATCCTGCCCATGTTGTACTTCTGACACCAATTCTTTATCTGCACATGCTTTAACTCCTTCTGTCCCAAACACCTTATTTGTCTCTTCCTCTTTTTGTTTTTTCAGCTGTTCAACCTGAAGAGAGCACAACTTAGTTTGAATTTTAGTCAAATCATCCGTCCCCTTATTTTTCTCCCTAATATACAAATCCCCATAATGGCATATATTGAGGAACATTTCTGGCCATAATTTGCTTTCTAAACCTACTTCAAGATCTAATTTTTGTTGTACACTTTTAGGTAAAGTTTTCCTTAAAGCTTGAAAAAACAGAGGTAACATTCCGAGCTGATCAAATGGCTGTTCCATCTGCCTAAACCAGTCTTCCTGCATTGTTTGCACATGCAGTCTGATATCAGTTGTCCCATCCCATACACGTGACATAAGAGTTGATAAATCTCTTTGTGTAGGGAAGTTTGCCTTAAAGCTTCCCAGACATTCTGACGAAAATTATTAAAAGGATTACCATCATATTCTGAATTAGCTAATGTAATTTCCCTCATTCTACCTGTCTAAACAATGCATCTACATCAATTCCAGGCAGTCTAGCTAATAATGCTTTTATATCTCCAATGGCTAATGTCAATCCACTAGTTAATTTTTCAAAATCACGAATCCATGCCCCTGCACCCTTGGTTAACGGCGGCAATTGCAGGATTAAATTAGTCAGATCAGTAAATTGCCATGGTGTGTACCGAGGGAGAACCTGCCCTCTCTCATTAGGTCTCCCTAACAACAGGGGATACTGTGTAGCTTCAGCCCCTGCTTGCTTTTCATATTTCTCCCATATCATTAAACCAGCATTCATATATTGATCATCCCACTCAGGATCCCCATAAGGACCTCTAATACACTGGCGGGCTACATTCATATCTCTGGAAGATAAAGAACCCTGTTTTGGATACGGGGACATATCTCCTCTCCTGTCCTCAGTCCATCTAGATAACCTATCCACCCATAAATCCACATAATAGCGACTAGCTTCTTTCTCAGCCACTATTTCTTTTGGTGTCTGTTTACACACACTCTGGACTACCATAATCAGACCCCCGTTTTCATCTCTACAAGCTGTCTCTTCATCCTTCCCTTCGTGTATAATTACACATCCGTGAGTCTTACATTTTCTGGGTGGCTGTTGTCTAGTAAAATACTTTCCTAGCTTGTCTTGTTTGGCTTTAACCTTTTCCCTTACGCTTTTATCCTCTCCCTCCACAATAATATCACTGTCCCCTGTTTTCTCTACGCTTTCAGATATTGTAAGCACTTCTCCAAACCTTTTTCTTAACTCATCTACAGTTAAACCTGATTGCACAGTGTTAGATGGATGCATTAACCCCTTCAAAATGCAAGTCATCTCCTGCCATCCTTCCTGTAATTCTACCTGAGGAGGGACAAATACCTCTGCTGGCTGCACTATCACCGGTGCTTCCTCTAACACAGAAGCAGGGGAAACCACTTCTGGCTTAGCAGCAGCAAAAGCACTGGGGGACTGAGATTGCCCAGACATACCCTCTCCTGAATTATCAATAACTGATAATGGAGTCACTGGGAGAGGATCTAACTGCAATGGTTTATAACCTGGGGCTACATCTTTTGGATTGACAGGTCCTAATTCTTTAGGCATAGTATATAATGGAAAATGCCCTAAATTAACCTGTGGCAATGCTGGGTATAATCCTGAATAACTAGAGGCATGGAGCATGGGATTCTCCGGTGCATACACTGGTGACCTCTTATCCCCCTCAGTGTCTGTACTAACAGAATCTCTCTGCCTATACCATAAATCAAATATCTGCAAATGCTTATCTAACGATTTCCCTTTCTTTGAATCTCTAATATATTTAAGCAAATTTAAACAGCACAGAAGATTGTAATGAGCCATGTTGTGGCCACACAAAATCGGAATATTCTTTAGATGGCTTCATCCATTTACGATGATATTCCTTAATGTCTTTAACATTAAGGGGAATTAACATGTATAACTAACTCTAACGGAATTTGCATATCGTCCACTAGATGGCACCCCTATACCACAATCTACTTAACCCACACTATTGCAAAAATATATAGCTTAGACCCCTCTCTCTCCTGTTTTTTTTTATTTTATTATTTTCTGCTAGTTTTAATATAGATTTTTCAAAAGATATAAAAGGATTGACTTCCAATGATGTTAAACTAAAAAGAATTGAGTTAGCATCAGACCATTCATCGAAAATCAATGAGAATACAAAGATTTGTAAGGTAGCAGAGAGGACTGAAGGGAAAAAAACAGTCAGAAAGAAGAGAGAAAAAAAAAAAAACCTAACTGAAACAAAATACCTGAGGAAGGTTGAACATACAATCACTATACATGTGCACACAAACACGCAAATAATACAGATAATACAAATTTTATACTTACAGATGTCTTTTGAAAATTAATTTTTTTTTTTGTTGTTTACCTATTTTCATAACTGGAACCAGCGGCCGCACAAAAACTTCATTAAGCTTCTTCTCTGAACTCAAATATCCTCCGGGATAACCTCCAGTCTACCTGGGCAACACTATCTTCGGACGGAAAGCCAAATTAAATGTCTGAGAACCTAGTGTACTTTTGTCCACCAAAAGTAACACTACAGCAAAGAATATTAATAATAATAATAACAACAGTTATTTGGCCCCACGTTGGGCGCCAAAAATGTACATAATTTCTGTACACAGGGCCAGGCACACAAGAACACTTAGACTCAGTAAACGGTATAAAGTAAATTTTATTTGGCATTAAAAAGTGTTCTTGGGAGATGCTGTATACTGGGTGCCCTTTGTCTTTCAAAATGACCAGCATCTCCTTGAATGCAGGAAGTAATCCTTCTTTTATAGTTAAACACATACATAGAACATGCTTGTGAGAAAATCCTTCACTCATTTGTCAAAATCATACTCTATACTTGTCTTTCCTGACAACACCCTCCCACCATAAAAGTTCCTTTATCAACATGGCTTTGATGCACTTTGTTTCTTCTGATCTCCTTTTGATCTTCTGTGTTGTGTAAATAGGTAGTAGGTCTGTGTTCTGAATAGACAGTAGGCCTGAATTCTGTTGCTCGTGCCAGGACTTTAATTAAAGCTGTAACCTCAGGTAATTTTCATTCACCTGGCTCCTGCAGTTGAGATAGACATCTGTGAACCACAAGCTTGTCGTGAGAACCAAGCTTTCTTGTATTATGCTGTAAATATTGCCATTGATGTCCACCTGGCCTTTAATTATAGGCTTTGCAGAGCATACAAGTTTCCCAGATCTTCCACATTCTTGAGTCTGAGAGGGTCAGAAAGTCACTATATTTCAACAGTGTCAGTGTGAATCAGCCCGCTGAGGATTCTGGGACTGGCTGAATGAGCCAAAGTTCTGAACCAGAGTTATCACTCCCACAAGTTCTCTCCCACAGAGCAGCACTACACCATGGGTGACCGAGAACTTCTCACCGTCAAGTTGGCGCTCCAAGAGTGGCGCCCCTGGTTGGAAGGGGCGCAACATAAATTTACCATTTTCACGGACCATAAGAATCTTGAGCACCTGAAAGAGGATCAACTCTTAAATCCTAGACAAGCCCAATGGGCGCTCTTCTTTGAACGGTTCAATTTTGTCCTACATTATCGCCCAGGTCCTAAGAACCTCTGTGCTGACGCACTATCAAGATCCTTTGAACCAGAGGATGTTCCTGATGTTCCCAGACACATCATTGATCCTGCCTGCGTATCTCTTGCCGTGACCACCACTGTTCCAGTGGGGAAAACCGTCGTTCCACGTAGATTACGTGAACGAGTTTTGAAATGGGCCCATGATTCCAAGTTGGCAGGAAACCCGGGTCATACCAGGACCCTAGAGATGCTGCGGAGATATTACTGGTGGCTCAACATGGTGCAAGACTCTCGTAACTATGTGGACTCCTGTCCCATCTGCGCCCAACAGAAGCCACCTACCAGACGGCCTTGGGGCCTACTCCAGCTGCTTCCAGCACCTACCGAGCCATGTTCCAGCATCTCAACGGACTTCATCACAGACCTGCCTCCATCCCAGAACAATACCGTAATTTGGGACATCATCGACCGTTTTTCGAAAATGGGTCACTTTATTCCCTTGCTGGGCCTCCCATCGGCCCCAGAACTAGCCAGGTTGTTCCTGAATCACATATTCCGTCTCCATGGACTCCCAAAGAAAATAATATCTGACCAAGGACCACAGTTTGCTGCCAGATACTGGCGCTCCTTATGCAAGAAATTTAATATTGCCTTGAATTTTACGTCTGCCTATCATCCACAGGCCAATGGTCAAGCTGAAAGGACCAACCGGACCTTGAACACATTCCTCCATTCCTACGTGAATGACCAGCAGGACAACTGGTATGATTTGCTACCCTGGGCTGAGTTGTCGCATAATACCCACGTCACTGCTGCCACTGATGTATCTGTTGCGGTCCCGGTCGCTAGGCTAGCGACCGGGTCCTTACCTTTCTGCTGCCTCTCCCGGTCTCGCCGCGTTCCGTTGCTCCTGGGGCCTGCAGGGCCGCATGGCAGCGTCTCTCTCCACGTGGAGACGCTGCCGAGGGACGACTCAGACTCCTCCCACTGCCAGGCAACGCGCGCGCGCGAGCAGGGGGCTCTTAAAGGTCCAGCACCCGGAAGTGCTGAACCGCCCCATTCCTGACGTCAGACGCTGGCCGGCTATTTAAACCAGCGTCTGACTTCCTTGCTTTGCCTTTGCAACGAAGTCACTCTACTGTGTGCTTAGTTGCTTCCCAGCGTTGCTTTCAGCCTTGGTTCCTGCTTGTTCTAGCCGTGCCTTGCTTCCAGCCCTGGTTCCTGCTTGTTCCAGCCGTGCCTTGCTTCCAGCTCCGGTTCCAGCTTGTTCCAGCCGTGCCTTGCTTCCAGCCCTGGTTCCTGCTTGTTCCAGCCGTGCCTTGCTTCCAGCTCCGGTTCCAGCTTGTCCCAGCCGTGCCTTGCTTCCAGGTCAGGTTCTGTTTGGTCCTGCTGTGCCTTGGCTCCAGCTCTGGGCTCTACTTGCTGTCTACATATCCTGACTCCAGCTCCGGTTCCTGATTCTCCTTGTCTTCAGCCAGCCACGAACCTTGGTCTTCTTCACGATTCTCCTTTGTCTTCAGCCAGCCACGAACCTTGATCTTCTTCACGATTCTCCTTTGTCTTCAGCCAGCCACGAACCTTGGTCTTCTTCACGATTCTCCTTTGTCTTCTGCCAGCCTCGCACCTTGGTCTTCTTCACGATTCTCCTTTGTCTTCAGCCAGCCACAGACCTTGGACTCATTCACGATTCTCCTAAGTCCCAGCGACTCGGACCCCTACGGGCTCCTCCTGGGGGGGTCTTGGGTTTCCAGGGTGAAGACGCCATCAGTCCACTCCAGCTGAGTGCCGCCTCCCGGCTTATTAACTCCTGTGGACGCTGTCCACCTCAGCCGGCCCAAGGGTCCACTATTGACTTTACTCATAACATAACAGTTTGCAAAGGCCATGGACTCGGCGGACTCCGCTCCTATGCAGGCCATCCCTGGCATGGCCCAAAGAATCCAGCAGCAACAGCAATGTCTGGAGGTCTTGGCTGCTACGGTGGATCGCCTAGCCAGTCGCTTGGACGCCAATCCTCCTCCGGTGGCACAACCCCCGCCTCCACCGGCGGTTCTAGCTCCCGCGCAGACTCAGCTTCCAGCGCCTACTCGATACTCTGGGGATGCCAGATCGTGCAGGGCGTTTTTGAATCAGTGTTTCATCCGCTTCACTTTGCTACCAGGGCAGTTCCCATCTGATGCCGTCAAGGTAGCATATATTTTGTCTCTGCTCGATGGGAGAGCTATGCTATGGGCCTCTCCCATGTGGGAGAAACAGGACGCCATGCTGCACAATTTACAGGATTTCGTGACTCACTTCAAACAGACTTTTGACGAGCCAGCTCGTGCTACCACCGCTACCACTGAAATTCTACAGCTACGACAAGGATCCCGTTCTCTGGCGGAGTACGCTATTGAATTTCGTACTCTGGCGATGGAACTTGGCTGGCAGGATGACTGTTTGCGGGGTATTTTCTTGGAAGGCCTTGCAGGCCGTATCAAGGACGAGCTGATGGCTCGCGACCTGCCCTTCACTCTGAACGGGGTGATAGACTTGGCCGGGAGGATTGACCGGCGATTGCAGCAACGAGCTAAGGAGGGTCGAGTTCCTCGTCGGCCTGTCTCTTTGGCACCCTCCTTCTCCAGGTCTCTGACTTTATCTCACAAGACATCATCAGCCTCCCACAGCCCCTCTGAGGAACCTATGCAGCTTGGTCGGGCGCCCCTAACCGAGGAGGAGAAGACACGTCGCCGCACTCAAGGCCTGTGCTTATACTGCGGCACTAAGGGTCATTTCCTGGGTCAGTGTCCTGCGAGACCGGGAAAAGCTCAAGTCTAGGGAGAGATGAGGAGGTTCCCCTAGGCTATGTTAATGCTACTCCTCAATGTACAGTTCCTATAACGTTGGAGTATCCAGGTGGCTCCTTTCAGACTCTAGCTTTCATTGATTCCGGAGCCGGAGGGAACTTTATCTGGAGAGAACTGGTACACCAATTAGGACTACCTACTAAGCGCCGGATACCTTCATTACGGGTTACCTCTATCCAGGGAACCCCTCTACCTGGATCCATTTCTGAAACTACGATGCCTCTCACTTTACGGACGGGAGTGCTTCACACTGAGACAATCTCCTTTTTGCTACTTGATAAATCGGTGCACCCTGTGGTCCTGGGACTCCCTTGGTTGCAACAACATGCTCCGGTGATCCATTGGGACTCTCTCCAAATTGCGCAATGGAGTCCTTCCTGTTTCCAGAATTGCCTGGATCCCGTTCCTAGACCAGAGATATTACTCTCTCACTCTGCCCTGGACCTTCCTTTGCCGTACCAGAATTACGCTGACGTGTTCTCCAAACAAAAGGCTGAACTGCTTCCATGCCATCGGCCCTTCGACTGTGCCATTGATTTACTACCTGGTTCCACTCCTCCGCGGGGTAGGGTATACCCTCTTTCTCTGCCAGAAACCCATGCAATGTCAGACTACATTACGGAGAATCTTGCCAAAGGGTTCATTCGTCCTTCGCACTCCCCTGCAGGAGCAGGATTCTTTTTTGTGTCCAAAAAAGATGGCTCCCTCCGGCCGTGCATAGACTATCGAGGTCTGAACTCCATCACTAAGAAAGATCGCTATCCCTTGCCTCTGATCCCAGAACTGCTCGATAGACTTCAGGGGGCCAAGATCTTTACAAAATTGGATTTACGTGGAGCATACAATTTGGTTCGTATTCGTCCCGGTGACGAGTGGAAGACAGCGTTCAACACACGAGATGGACATTACGAATACTTAGTAATGCCTTTCGGCTTATGTAATGCCCCTGCTGTCTTCCAGAATCTGATGAATGAGGTACTCCGGGAGATGCTTCATTCCTTCGTCATAGTGTACCTTGATGACGTCCTGATCTATTCCCAAGATCTTTCTTCCCATCGCCAACACGTCAAACAAGTCTTACAGGCTCTAAGGGACAATCATCTATACGCTAAATTTGAAAAATGTCAGTTTGAGCGCGAGTCGCTTCCGTTCTTGGGATATATTGTTTCCTCGTCCAGTTTCCAGATGGACCCAGAGAAGGTGGCGGCCATTGTCAATTGGCCTCGCCCGTCTGGCCTGAAGGCGCTACAGCGATTCCTTGGATTCGCCAATTTTTACAGGCATTTTATACCACATTACTCCCAGAAGGTAGCTCCTCTCACGGCGCTTACTCGCAAAGGGGTTAATGCTCACGATTGGTCCACTACCGCCTCGGCTGCCTTTGAAGACTTAAAACAAGCATTCCTAGCCGCTTCCTGCCTACAACACCCAGATCCACAACGACCCTTCATCTTGGAGGTCGATGCCTCGAATCTGGCTGTTGGAGCGGTGCTCAGTCAACACGATACTTCGGGCAAATTGATGCCATGTTCTTACTTCTCTAAAAAGTTTTCGCCTGCTGAATGTAACTATGGCATCGGAGACAAGGAACTCCTAGCCATCAAGTTAGCCTTCGAGGAGTGGAGGCAATGGCTGGAGGGGGCTAATCATCCGGTGACAGTGTACACTGACCACAAAAATTTATTGTACTTGGCCCGAGCTCAACGACTAAACTCGCGGCAAGCAAGATGGTCACTCTTCTTCAGTCGTTTCAATTTCATCCTCAAGTTTCGACCAGCGGAGAAGAACGTTCGAGCCGATGTTCTATCTCGTACCTGTCAGCCGGAGGAAGAGGACGACTCTCCACGAACCATCCTGGATCCTGCCTGTGTTCAACTAACTACTACTTCCATTTGTTCCTCAAGTAAGACTACGGTTCCTAAAAGGCTTCGGAGGGAAGTCCTGTCTTGGGGCCACGACTCCTTGACCGGGGGGCACGCTGGTAGACTAAGAACTTTGGATCTTATAAATCGTTTCTATTGGTGGCCAGGTCTTCGACGTGATGTTTCCCTTTACGTGAGTTCTTGCCCCACTTGCGCTCTGCAGAAACCGCTTAATGGCCCCCCGAGAGGGTTACTACAACCGTTACCTATACCCACGGAACCCTGGACACATATTGCCACTGACTTTATGGTGGAACTCCCGCCTTCGCAAGGCAAGACTGTGGTATGGGTCACGGTGGACCGCTTCTCTAAAATGGCTCACTTTGTGCCTTTACCCAAATTACCTTCCGCCACTGAACTGGCTTCTCTGTTCACACACCATGTATTCCGTATTCATGGTCTGCCTCAGGACATTGTTTCAGACAGAGGTCCTCAATTCACAGCCAGGTATTGGAAAGCCTTATGCAAAAAATTTAAGATCCAGTTGAGTTTCTCTTCCGCTTTTCACCCGCAAAGTAATGGGCAAACTGAACGCATGAATCGTTCTTTAAAGTTGTTCCTACGAGCGTTCATTAACCACAAACAAGATAATTGGGTGGAGCTTTTGCCTTGGGCTGAATTCGCCTATAATAATCAGATACATACGGCGACGGGGAAATCCCCTTTTCAAATTGTGTACGGTAAACAGCTCAAACCACCGTTACCTCTACCTGTACCAACCTCCTCACCCGCTGCTCAATTGTCCGCGGACCAATTGAGTAAATTGTGGTCCTCAACTCAACACCGTCTTCAGAAGGTCGCACGCACTGCTAAACGCTACTATGATCGACACCGAAAACCTGCATTCACCTTCCTCCCAGGCGATCGAGTGTGGCTTAGTACAAAGAACATTCATTTGAGGCAACCTTCCAAGAAACTCTCTCCCAAGTTCTGTGGTCCCTTCCGCGTAGCAGAAAGAGTAGGGTTGGTCTCTTACCGTCTACGACTCCCAACCACTTTACGCATTCATGATGTCTTTCACGTCTCTCTCTTAAAACCAGTAATTCTTTCCAGATTCCACCCCAGGCCTCTGGACGACGCTTCTACCACCACGGATGAGGATCCTACGTTTCAGGTACGAGAGGTCCTGGATGCTCGTTTCGCCAACAGACGTTGGGAGTATTTGCTGGCCTGGGAAGGTTGTGGAGACGAAGACAATACGTGGGAGCCTGCCCGCAACATCTTGGACAAGACTCTCCTACAGCAATATCATCTGGACCATCCTGACAGGCCTAGTCCTCTGAAGAGGGGGCGTAAAAGGGGGGGTACTGTTGCGGTCCCGGTCGCTAGGCTAGCGACCGGGTCCTTACCTTTCTGCTGCCTCTCCCGGTCTCGCCGCGTTCCGTTGCTCCTGGGGCCTGCAGGGCCGCATGGCAGCGTCTCTCTCCACGTGGAGACGCTGCCGAGGGACGACTCAGACTCCTCCCACTGCCAGGCAACGCGCGCGCGCGAGCAGGGGGCTCTTAAAGGTCCAGCACCCGGAAGTGCTGAACCGCCCCATTCCTGACGTCAGACGCTGGCCGGCTATTTAAACCAGCGTCTGACTTCCTTGCTTTGCCTTTGCAACGAGGTCACTCTACTGTGTGCTTAGTTGCTTCCCAGCGTTGCTTTCAGCCTTGGTTCCTGCTTGTTCTAGCCGTGCCTTGCTTCCAGCCCTGGTTCCTGCTTGTTCCAGCCGTGCCTTGCTTCCAGCTCCGGTTCCAGCTTGTTCCAGCCGTGCCTTGCTTCCAGCCCTGGTTCCTGCTTGTTCCAGCCGTGCCTTGCTTCCAGCTCCGGTTCCAGCTTGTCCCAGCCGTGCCTTGCTTCCAGGTCAGGTTCTGTTTGGTCCTGCTGTGCCTTGGCTCCAGCTCTGGGCTCTACTTGCTGTCTACATATCCTGACTCCAGCTCCGGTTCCTGATTCTCCTTGTCTTCAGCCAGCCACGAACCTTGGTCTTCTTCACGATTCTCCTTTGTCTTCAGCCAGCCACGAACCTTGATCTTCTTCACGATTCTCCTTTGTCTTCAGCCAGCCACGAACCTTGGTCTTCTTCACGATTCTCCTTTGTCTTCTGCCAGCCTCGCACCTTGGTCTTCTTCACGATTCTCCTTTGTCTTCAGCCAGCCACAGACCTTGGACTCATTCACGATTCTCCTAAGTCCCAGCGACTCGGACCCCTACGGGCTCCTCCTGGGGGGGTCTTGGGTTTCCAGGGTGAAGACGCCATCAGTCCACTCCAGCTGAGTGCCGCCTCCCGGCTTATTAACTCCTGTGGACGCTGTCCACCTCAGCCGGCCCAAGGGTCCACTATTGACTTTACTCATAACATAACAGTATCTCTGTTCTCCGTGGTATTCGGATGACAACCTTGGCTGCCACTTCCAGTTCCTCTGACTGTTCCTTCCCCAGCGGCACAGTTCATGGCCCACCCCATTTGCCAGGTCTGGAATCAAGTCAAAGAACGCCTTACCCAAGCCGCTGAATGCTCTAAGCGTACTTCTGATGCCCACGGTCAGAAGCTGTGGTTAAGCACCCGACACATAAGATTGAGACTTCCCTCTCATTGCCTGGCTCCCAAGTACATGGGTCCGCTTCCGGTGCTTCGAAGAGTGGGAGCAGTGTTGTATCAGCTACAGCTACCACGTGCCATTGGCATCCATAACACATTCCATATCTCACTGTTGAAGCCTTTGGTCCTCTCCTGGACCTCTCGTGGAGATCCTTCTCCTTCACGGATCTCCACTGAACCAGATTAATCTCTTCAGGTAAGAGAGGTCCTCAACATCTGTCGGCGTCGAGGTAGATGGGAATACCTCTTAGCCTGGGAGGGTTATGGGGCCGAGGAGAATTCATGGGAAACCTCCCACAATATTCTTGACAAAGAACTTAAATCCTTCCATAGAACCCATCCTGACAAGCCACGGCCACGTAGAGGGAGGCCTAGAAGGGGGGGTACTGTTGCGCACCCCGTCCACGTCCGGCCCATACACGGGCCTGCTCACCTTGCCAGCTCCTCTGCAGGTCACGGGTTGGCCTCCAAGCCTCGGCATCCCGCGGCGGCAGTCGCCGGGCCTTCCACTGCGCACCAGGCCTCACGCAGGAGTACGGCGTCTCCAGTGGTGTCGGCCATGCCCCTACGCATGCGCGCGCGGACTGCACGGCCTCTTGTAGGGCCAGGGGTGGGTCCTAGCTCCGCGGCACACCTTGATTGATGGAACAATATAAGGAAGTCATGCATTTGTAAGACATGCCAATATTTTAAAATAGATTTATTTATCAATTTGGCTTCCAGTGAAAAAGGCAAAATGCATGTATATCTCAATGACTCTTCATTGGATCTGGGAAGAAAAATCCATTCACGGTGTGAGAATTTTGTTTGCAGATAAGCTTTGTGGATGCAAGAGCGTGGTTAGCCTCGGTGGGAAAAACGTTCAAACAATGTTTCGGACTGGGTCTCAAAATCAGCAATGGTGGTACAGAGTCTTCTAAGCCGAATGAACTGGCTAACTCGAAGATTTGTCTTTAGGGTGCGTGGGTGTGCGCTCTCAAAATGTAAATAAGTATTTGAACATACTAGTTTCTTGTAAATGGAAGTTGTAAATCCATCAGTTGTAATCTCGATTTGTATATCCAAAAAAGAATTAGATGTTTGTTGGATGTCAGCAGTAAAACACAAATCCAAATTGTTCCATGCCAAACATTTTTACCAAATATTGACTGGGTAAATGTAACATCAGGACTTGCTAGAGCCATAAAGTTCCTGGATGTAATAAATGACTGCTTCATGGAGCAATTGGTTCAGGAACCAACAAGAGAGAGAGCTATTTTAGATTTAATTCTTAGTGGAATGCAGGATTTAGTGAGAGAGGCAACGATGGTGGAGCCACTTGGCAATAGTGATCATAACATGATCAAATTTAATTTAATAACTGGAAAGGGGACAATAAGTAAATCTACAGCTCTAACACTAAACTTTCAAAAGGGAAAGTTTGATAAAATGAGGAAACTAGTTAGAAAAAAACTGAAAGGTCTAGCTGCAAAGGTTAAAAGTATTCAACAGGCATGGACATTGTTTAAAAATACAATCCTAGAGGCGCAGTCCAGATGTATTCCATGCATTAAGAAAGGTGGATCCGATGGACCGCTTATTGTTTTGTTACCTGTACTACGCAATAAAAAATTGTTTATGCTAAAAGAAAGGTGGAAGGAAGGCAAACCGATTTCCATCATGGTTAAAAGGTGAGGTGAAAGAGGCTATTTTCACCAAAAAAAATCCTTCAAAAATTGGAAGAAGGTGTTACGCGCCCCGCCCGCAGCCGTCCCGCACACGGGCCTGCTCACCTTCATGGTTCCACAGCGGGTCCCTGGACGACCTCCCTCGCTGCAGTTGCCAGTCCAGCCAGGCCCTGGCGTCCTGCGGCGGCCGTCGTCGGGCCTTCCACTGTGCGCTAGGCCTCATGCCAAGGTTCGGCGTCCTCTGCCATGTTAGCCATGCCCCTATGTGCACGTGCGCAGACCGCCCGGACTCATGTAGGGCCAAGGGCGAGTCTTAGCTCCGCTGTGCGCCCTGATTGATCCCTCGATATAAGGAAGTTCCTGGCTATGCTTCCTTGCCTTGGCAATCGGGTCGGTTTGTTCTAAGATTGCCTCTGTGTACTGGTACTGACCTCAGCTTGTTCCTGACTTGTCTGCCTGCCGCCTGCCTCAAGACCTCAGCCTGCCTTTGACCTCGTCTGACCTCCGGTACCTGACCATTCCTCGGACTGACCTCTGGATCTTGCCCTTTGCCTGCCTGACCTTGTCTCCAGATTCTGGCTCTGTTCCTCGCCTTGTCATCACCAACTCTTTTCTGGTTCTTCTTGTTCCAACCAGCCTCAAGTTTTGAACCTGATCATGCTCCACCTGTGTCCGTGGACCCACTGGACTTCCATTCTCACCGGAGACCCTGCGAGGCCCACTTAAGTCCAAGCGGCCCGGATCCCTACGGGCTCCTCCCGGGGCGATCTCGGGCTTCCAGTGGTGAAGCTCTTCCTAGCCTCTGTCTCTGCCAGTGCTCCGCCCCCTGGGGGCAGTTACCTCCTGTTCCCTTTCAGGAGATGTTCCATCACTGTCCCAGGACAAGGGTCCAACCCTGGGCACAACAGGCTGCCAAGGCCATGGACTCGGCGGAGTCTCCCGCATCCAGGGCCCTACCAGGACTGGCCACCACAGTGAAACAACATCATCAAGCTTTAGAGACGCTGGCCTCTTCAGTAGAAGAACTAAGCTCTCAATTACAAGATACCGGAATGGCCAACCCGGTAGGCTTCTCGGCCACTATGCTTCCCAAAGCAACTTTGGCACTTCTGCACCCCCCAGGTATAATAGGGATCCATGCTCCTGTCATGGCTTCCTTAATCAGTGCTTTATGCAGTTTTCACTACAACCCTTGTTGTTTTTGAAGGAGATCACTAAAGTCACCTTCATTCTGTCCTGTTTGGAAGGGAAGGCTCTGACATGGGCCTCTCACTTATGAGAATGTTCTGACCCCGTCCTCTCCAAGCTATCTGACTTCATTGCTCTCTTCAAGCAGACCTTCGGAGACCCAGGTTGCATGGCTATCACTAGTCATAACTTACTCCATCTCCGTCAATGGTCAAGGACCCTCTCCGAATACACAGTGGAGTTTCGGACCTTGGCCACAGAACTAGGGTGGCAAGAAGATTGTCTGCAAGCCATCTTCCTAGATGGACTCTCCTGTGCTCTGAAAGATGAACTATCTGTTCGTGAGACTCCCACATCTCTAGAAGACTTGATCTCCCTTGCCGGGAGGATTGATCATCGCCTCCGGCAAAGATGCCTAGAAGTAAAGGCTCCACACCCTCCTCCAGTATGCCCTACAAGTGCACCCAGCACTCCAGCGAAGATTCCTGCACCACCACCTCCCTCCATGGTAGAACCTATGGAGGTGAATCGTGGGCGATTGTCTCCGAATGAAAATCTCCGTCGGCGAAAGGAGGGGCTCTGCCTTTACTGTGGCACTTCTGGATATCGTCTGCAGTTTTGCCCTGCCGTCCGGGAAACTGCAACGCCTGAGCCTGGCGGGGTCCCGAGCTTGGGCGCAACTGTTTCTGGCCCTCAACTCTTGCTTCCTGTATCCCTGGGTGTTAAGGCCCACACCTTTGCAACCACTGCTGTCATCGATACCAGAGCGAGTGGTAGCTTCATTACAGACGACTTTGTCAAACTCTTGAAAATACCTCTCCAACCCCTATAGGTGAGTCTTTGTATTGCCTCTATCCAGGGGGAACATCTGCCAGGTCTCATTACTCACCAGTGGCTATCCGTCTCACTGTAGGTACCCTCCATGAGGAACATAAGAACATAAAATGCCATACTGGGTCAGACCAAGGGTCCATCAAGCCCAGCATCCTGTTTCCAACAGTGGCCAATCCAGGCCATAAGAACCTGGTGTGGGATGATGGGGAGATTATTTCTTTGATTTCCTTATTTGAATTAATATTGTATTGGATACAGTGGATTTAACTAGTAAGCCAGCTAAAACTTACTAGTGACAGGCTGAAGCTTTGCTGACTTCGCATTTTTCTCAGAGATGCTGGACATTGGAAGAGTGACAACAACATCTGGAGTGTGTTAAATTAGTCTACATTTGGGTCTGTCTATCATCCAGAGCTGAAGTCCTGGATACAGTCATTGCTATAGTCATTGATTGGTTGGGGTCAGAAATAACTCCCAAAAGAACAACTGTTTCTATAGGGAAGAGCCATGCTAATAAGTGATTCTTAGTTGGCTGGGGCTATTCTGGCACAAAACCATATATGACAAGAGAACTTGGTTATTCTGGTACAAAACCATATTTGAGGAAAAGAGCTCCAATTTGTGACCAATCAGAAAAGAACATTTGTCTTGGATTTCACTTGGGACATTATAAAACAGGGTAAAACTTTATCATCGCTTTGGAGGCAGAGAGAGAGAAACACATGCCCAGAAGATATCCTGTATCACAGTGCTACATTCCCTCCCCACTGTGAGTATCAATAGCCTGGCCAGCTACAACTTACATCGTAAGTATTTGATACAATATTAATCAAGTATAGATATCAATGGGAAAGTCTCTGCGTTTATTTCATTATCTCTGAAAAGATCCCTAGAGATAACTGGATAAGGAATTATATACTTTACTGTATATTCTAAGTGTATACTAAAGAAACATTAAAAAGGATATAGCAAATCAACTTTTACCAATTTGCTTATTAAAAATTATTATTAAATTGGTGTCTGTGAATTATTCCTTATCAAACTAAAACAGTTACAAATTGGTGGAGAATGCTGGCAGAGATAGGAATAAAGGCAGAGATAGGAATAAAGACAGAGATGGGAATAAAAGCAGAGTTTTAAAAACTAAGTCTATTCCATGTTACCATTGCTAATGGCAGTGGCTATTCTCTAAGTGAACTTAATAGCAGGTAATGGACTTCTCCTCCAAGAACTTATCCAATCCTTTTTTAAACACAGCTATACTAACTGCACTAACCACATCCTCTGGCAACAAATTCCAGAGTTTAATTGTGCGTTGAGTGAAAAAGGACTTTCTCCAATTAGTTTTAAATGTGCCCCATGCTAACTTCATGGAGTGCCCCCTAGTCTTTCTACTATCCGAAAGAGTAAATAACCGATTCACATCTACCCGTTCTAGACCTCTCATGATTTTAAACATCTCTATCATATCCTCCCTACGTCCTAAAATGCTCAATTCATTCGGTAATCCTGGGGCTACCCTAGCTCCAGGTCCATGAACCCCAGTTTCATTGAGAATCCCTGCAGTTAGTACAGTGAGGCCCAAAATGCCAAAAAACTTGCCTGCACCTTGTCTTGAAATCAGTTACTCTTCCAGGTTTACCTCCGCAGTATTCTGACTTCAGCGATGTGTTCTCTAAGCAGAAAGCGGATACCCTGCCTCCATTACGCAAGTTCAACTGTCCTATTGAACTTCTGCCGGACACCACGCCTCCCAAAGGCAGAACCTATCCGTTGTCCCAGCCTGAGATTTAGGCTATGTCGGAGTATATTAAAGAAAATCTAGAGAAAGGCTTTATCTGTTCATCTGATTCCCCCGCAGGAGCGGGGTTCTTCCTTGTGAAGAAAAAGGATGGTGGACTACGTCCCTGTATTGATTACAGGGGTCTCAATGCGATAACTCATAAGGATCGATACCCGCTACCCATTAGCGAACTGTTCGATCACCTTGAAGGGGCACGAATCTTTTCTAAGCTGGACCTGAGAGGTGCGCACAATTTGGTACGTATCCAACCTGATGACATTTGGAAGACATCGTTTAATACCAGAGACGGCCACTACGAATACTTGGTAATGCCTTTTGGGCTATGCAACGCTCTAGCTGTCTTTCAACACCTCATGAATGAAATCTTCCAAGATCTCCTGTACAATTTAGTAGTCGTTTACCTCGACGACATACTGATCTTCTCTAAGGACATAGAATCCCACCGTGAACACGTCCACATTGTTCTCCAATGTTTGAGAGAGAATCATCTCTATACAAAACTGGAAAAAATGTCTGTTTGAGCAGAATCGCTTACCCTTTCTGGGATACATCATCTCTAATCATGGATTCTCAATGGACCCGGAAAAAGTTCAAGGAATCCGCGACTGGCCTCAGCCAGTAGGCCTTCGAGCGTTGCAACGCTTTCTAGGCTTCACCAATTATTACCGGAGCTTCATTGCGAATTACTCCTCCATAGTTGCCCCACTCATTGCTATGACTAGAGAAGGGGCCAAAACCCGAGTTTGGAAACCTAAAGCAGTTGCTGCCTTCTAGAGGATTAAAGAAGCCTTCAGCTCTGGCTCCTGTCTTTCTCATCCGGATCCCAAACGTCCATTTGTTGTGGAGGTCAACACCTCAGCAATCGGTGCCGGAGCCGTTCTGTTTCAACCCTCTCCCACGGGCAAGCTAATCCCCTGCTCGTTTTACTCTCATAAGTTTTCCCCCAGGGAACAATGTTACACCGTTGGTGACCGTGAACTCCTTGCGGTCAAACTAGCGCTTCAGGAGTGGTGTGCCTAGTTGGAAGGGGTACAACATAAGTTTACTATGTTCACGGACCACAAGAACCTCGAACATCTCAAAGAGGCTCAACTTTTGAACTCCCATCAGGCCTGGTGGGCCTTATTCTTCGAGAGGTTTGACTTTAACCTGTGCTTTCGTCCTGGTTCCAAGAACCTGCGCGCTGATGCGCTGTCCAGATCATTCGAGCCTGAAGACGTCCCGGAAGTTCCTAGCTTCATTATCAACCCTGCTTGTATCTCCCTTGCTGCGACTACCAAGAGTCCCTGTTGGAAAGACCATCATTCCTCGCTGGCTACAGGAGCGATTCTTAAAGTGGGCCCAAGACTCCAAACTGGCAGGCCACCCTGGTCGTGCCAGGACCCTGGAAATGCTGCGAAGGCATTATTGGTGGCCTACTATGGTGCAAGACTCACAAACTACATGGACTCATGTCCCACTTGCACCCAGCAAAAACCACCAACAGGGAAGCCTTGGGGCTTGCTTCAGCCTCTCCCAGCACCTACCAAGCCATGGTCCAGCATTTCGATGGACTTTATTACTGATCTACTTCCTTCCCAGGATAACACAGTGATTTGGGTCGTCATCGACCGTTTCTCGAAAATGGGTCACTTTATCCCCTTGCCGGGCCTTCCTTCAGCCCAGGAACTGGCAAAGCTCTTCCTGAAGAACATCTTTTACCTCCACGGACTCCCCACGGAGATTGTGTTCGATAGGGGACCACAGATTGCCGCCAAGTATTGGCGTTCCTTGTGTCGAAAGTTCGATATTTCCCTGAGCTATACGTCGGCCTACCATCCCCAGGCCAATGGGCAGGCCGAAAGGACCAATCGGACCTTGAAAACATTCCTACACTCCTATGTAAATGATCAGCAAAATAATTAGTCGGTTCTTCTTCCCTGGGCTGAGCTGTCGCACAACACTCATGTCGCAGAAGCCACCGACATATCTCCGTTTGCAGTAGTCTTCAGACGGCAGCCCCGACTGTCTCTTCCTGTTCCTCTGATAGTTCCGTCTCCAGCGGCTCAAACCATGGCTCAAACTATTCGCCAAGTGTGGACCCGGGTAAAAGAGTGACTTTTGCAAGCTGCTGAACGCGCCAAGCGCATTTCTGATCTTCATAGACGACCCGCTCCAGTCTTTCGACCTGGCCAGAAAGTGTGGCTGAGTGCTCGACACATTTGACTGAGACTTCCCTCTCACTGTCTGGCTCCGAAATACATAGGACCATTTCCTGTGATCCGAAGAGTGGGAGCTGTCTCATATCAACTCCAGCTACCTCGTTCATTGGGTATCCACAACTCGTTTCACATGTCCCTGTTGAAGCTATTGGTCCTCTCCTGGCCCTCACGCAAAGACCCTCCTGTTCCGCATATCTCTGCAGAACCTGAAACTTCTCTCCAGGAAAGAGAGATCCTCAACGTCCAGTGACGCCAAGGCAAGTGGGAATACCTCTTAGCCTGGGAGGGTTATGGGGCCGAGGAGAATTCGTGGGAACCTTCCCAAAATATCCTTGATAAGGATCTCCAGAGGACCTTCCATAGAATGTACCCTGAGAAATCACAGCCGCGTAGGGAGAGGCCTAGAAGGGGGGGTACTGTTACGCGCCCTGCCTGCATCTGTCCCGCGCATGGGCCTGCTCACCTTCATGGTTCCACAGTGCGTCCCGGGACGACCTCCCTCGCGGTAGTTGCCAGTCCTGCCAGGCCCCGGCGTCCCGTGGCAGCGGTCGCCGGGCCTTCCACTGCACGCCAGCCTCACGCCGAGGTTCGGCAACCTCTGCCATGTTAGACACGCCCCTATGCGCGCGCGACCGCCCGGACTCATATAGGGCCAAGGGCGGGTCTTAGCTCCGCGGTGCACCCTGATTGAACCCTCAATATAAGGAAGTTCCTGGCTATGCTTCCTTGCCTTGGCAATTGGGTCGGTTTGCTCTAAGATTGCCTCTGCGTTTGTTCCTGCTCGTGCCTGTTCCTAGTCTCATTCCAGGATCCTTCTGTTCCAGTTCTGTTCCTGACTCATTCCTGCATCCTAGTTCCTGTATCCTGCTTGTTTCTGTGTTCGTCTGTCTGTCTACCCAGGTAGTACCCTCGGACTGTCTTACTGGTACTGACCTCAGCATGTTTTATTTATTATTTATTTATTTATTTATTTATTATTTATTTAAAGGATTTATATACCGGAGGTTCCTGTATAATATACATATCACCCCGGTTTACAAGGAACGGTAATTATCGCTTCATATAGCGGTTTACATTGAACATGTTAAAAACTAAGTAACAAATACTTAAACATGAAAACAGAAAACTATTGCTTCATATAGCGATTTACATTGAGAGGTTAAACGAAAGTGACAAATTAGAGTATCTTACTAAGCAGCTCATAAACAAGCGAGTTAATAAATAGATAGCCTGGTGATATGTTTGTCAACATGAATATATGTATATATGATTATATAAAGTATCCTAAAAATGGTAATATGGAAGTAAAATTCGAAAGATTTATATCCTCGGTAAGTTATATGCTAGGGGCTTTGAAAGTGCAAATAGACATGGTAAAGTCATTCTTCCTGCTCCTAACTGTAAGGGAATGCTTGTTTGAATAACCAAGTCTTAAGTTTCTTTTTAAATGTAGCGTGGCATGGTTCCAGGCGAAGGTCTGGAGGAAGCGAGTTCCAGAGCGAAGGGCCCGCTGTAGATAGTGCACGTTTCCTCAGAGAGGATTTCGCCGGTTGGGTGATTAGTCTGTTCTGATACGCGCTTCTAGTTGGTTTCGTGGATGTATGTAGCTGAATTTGAAACGTTAAGTTGAGAGGAGCTATGTTGTATAAGGCCTTATGTATCATCATCAGGGACTTGAATTGGATCCTGTATTTAATCGGAAGCCAGTGGAGATGATGAAGGATTGGGGTGATATGATCTCTTTTCTTGGCATTTGAGAGAATTCTTGCCGAGGCATTTAGGACCATCTGAAGTGGTTTTGTGGTGCATGCTGGTAAGCCTATGAGGAGAGCGTTACAGTAGTCCAGTTTTGGGAGTATGATAGCTTGTAGTACCATGCGGAAATCTCTATATAGGAGGAGTGGCTTTAGTTTCTTTAAGGTTTGAAGTTTAAAAAAACATTCTTTTGTTGTGTTATTAACAAATTTGTTGAGGCTGAATCTGCTGTCTATGATGACTCGGAGGTATCCTGACGTTGGCTAGCGTTAGGTGGTGTGGGTGAGGCATAGTTTTCCGGTGCTATAATGAGGATTTCGGTTTTGTTTGTGTTTAAAACCAGGTTGAGGCTGGTGAGTAGGTTGTGATAGCTGACAGACATTTATTCCAGTGTGACATGGCTTTGAGTAGTGAGTCTTCTATAGGGATGAGGATTTGTATGTCATCCGCGTATAGGAAATGTCTAAGCTTGAGGTTGGTGAGTAGTTGACAGAGCAGGAGAAGATAAATATTGAAGAGGGTCGGAGAGAGTGATGATCCTTGTGGTACCCCCCTCTTGGATTCGATGGTGTGAGACTCTATGTTATTTATCTTGACCTTGTATGATCTGTTCTCCAAAAACGATTTGAACCAGTTGAAAGCTGCTCCTGTAATGCCGATGTCCATTAGGCGTTGCAGGAGGCAGGAGTGGTTTACGGTATCAAACGCTGATGAGAGATCCAGGAGAGCGAGGAGGCAAGGTTGGCCTTTTTCTAGATTAAAGATAATAGTGTCTGATAATGAGGTTAATAGCGATTCGGTGTTCATGGTCTTACGAAATCCGAATTGGTTTGAGGTGAGGATGTTATTTTCATCTAGAAATTCAGTGAGTTGCCTGTTAACAACTTTCTCCATGATTTTGGCAATCATAGGAAGGTTTGCTATGGGTCTGAAGTTAGCTGGGTCTGAAGTAGGGAGGTTGGGTTTTTTGAGGAGCGGTTTGAGCATGGCCAACTTAAGTTGGTTAGGGACTAGGCCTTGGGTGAGGGAGCAGTTAATGATGTCTGCTATAGGTTTAGCTATGGTGTTGGTGATCATACTCAGTATGTTTGAAGGAATATGGTCTAATGGATGAGAGGATGGTTTTATCTTCTTGAGGATATTCTCTATTTCTAATGAGGATGTGGGTTCAAAAGCTTCGAGTGCTGTTGTGGAAGTGATGGGTTGTTGGACGTTTGATTGCGATGATTGTTGTTCTGTTGAGTGTGCCTGTCTGCCTGCCGCCTGCATCAAAGACCTCAGCCTGCCTTTGACCTCGTCTGACCTCCGGTACCTGATCTCTGCTCTACTGACCATTCCTCGGACTGACCTCTGGATCTTGACCTTTGCCTGCCTGACCTTGTCTCCAGATTCTGGCTCTGTTCCTCGCCTTGTCATCACCAACTCTGTTCTGGTTCTTCTTGTTCCAACCAGCCTCCAGTTTTGAACCCGATCGCGCTCCCCCTGTGTCCATGGGCACTTCGGACTTCCATTCTCTCTAGAGACCCTGCGAGGCCCACCTAAGTCCAAGCGGCCTGGGTCCCTACGGGCTCCTCCCGGGGGGACCTCAGGCTTCCAGTGGTGAAGCTCTTCCCAGCCTCTGTCTCCTCCAGTGCTCCGCCCCCTGGGGGCAATTACCTCCGGTTCCCTTTCAGGAGATCTTCCATTACTGTTCCAGGACAAGTGTCTACCCCTGAGCGCAGCAGAAGGATCCATCTGAAGAAAATAGGATAAAACGTAAGCATTGTCAAATTAAGTATAAAACATTGATAAGACAGGCGAAGAGGGAATTTGAAATGAAGTTGGCCATAGAGGCAAAAACTCATAATAAAAACTTTTTAAAATGTATCCAAAGCAAGAAACCTGTGAGGGAGTTGGTTGGACCATTAGATAACCGAGGGTTAAAGGGTCTCTCAGGGAAGATAAGGCCATTGCAGAAAGACTAAATTAATTCTTTGCCTCCGTGTTTACTAATGAGGATGTTGGGGAGATACCAGTTCCAGAGATGGTTTTCAGGGGTGATGAGTCAGACGAACTGAACCAAATCACTGTGAACCTGGAAGATGTAGTAGGTCAGATTGACAAACTAAAGAATAGCTGATCACCTGGACTGGATTGTAGGCATCTTAGGATACTGAAAGAGTTCAAAAATGAAATTTCTGATCTATTAGTTAAAATTTGTAACCTATCATTAAAATCATCCATTGTACCTGAAGACTGGAAGGTGGCCAATGTAACCCCAATATTTAAAAAGGGCTCCAGGGGCAATACAGGTAACTATAGACCAGTGAGCCTGACTTCAGTACTGGGAAAAATAGTGGAAACTATTCTAAAGATCAAAATCGTAGAGCATATAGAAAGACATGGTTTAATGGAAGACAGTCAACATGGATTTACCCAAGGGAAGTCTCGTCTAACAAATCTGCTTCATTTTTTTGAAGGGGTTAATAAACATGTGGATAAAGGTGAACCAGTAGATGTAGTGTATTTGGATTTTCAGAAGGCATTTGACAAAGTCCCTCATGAGAGGTTTCTAAGAAAACTAAAAAGTCATGGAATAGGAGGCGATGTCCTTTCGTGGATTACAAACTGGTTAAAAGACAGGAAACAGAGAGTAGAATTAAATGGTCAATTTTCTCGGTGGAAAATGGTAAATAGTGGAGTACCTCAGTGTTCTGTACTTGGACCGGTGCTTTTCAATATATACCGTATTTTTCACTCCATAAGACACATCTGACCATAAGACGCATCTAGGGTTCAGAGGGGAAACATTTTTTAAAAATGGTGTGCTAAACCGGCTCTGTTCCGGTTTAGCACACTATTTAGTGCCGCCATCTTAAAAAATGTCATGGACCATCCATTGCTCCTACCATGTGACAGGGGCCGACAATGGCATCAGTAGCCCCTGTTACATGGTAAGGGCAAAGGGCCACCGGTGCCATTTTGATTACTGGCAGCCGAATACCCGAGAGGGGGAGATCACTCCCAGGGCCCCCGCTGGACCACTAGGGACTTTTGGCAAGTCTTGGGGGGGTCAGGAGGGTGGGGGGGTGTAGTTAATTTAAAAACATTTTTATATTCGCTCCATAAGACGCACAGACATTTTCCCCCAACTTTTGGGGAAAAAAAAGTGCGTCTTATGGAGCGAAAAATACAGTATATAAATAATCTGGAAAGGAATACGACGAGTGAAGTTATCAAATTTGCGGATGAGACAACATGATTCAGAGTAGTTAAATCACAAGCATCCAAATGGCAGATGAAATTTAATGTGGATAAGTGCAAGGTGTTGCATATAGGGAAAAACAGCCCTTGCTGTAGTTGCACGATGTTAGGTTCCATATTAGGAGCTACCACCCAGGAAAAAGATCTAGGCATCATAGTGGATAATACTTTAAAATCATCGGCTCAGTGTGCTGCAGCTGTCAAAAAAGCAAACAGAATGTTAGGAATTATTAGGAAGGGAATGGTTAATAAAACGGAAAATGTCATAATGCCTCTCACCGCTCCATGGTGAGACCGCACCTTGAATATTGTGTACAATTCTGGTCGCCACATCTCAAAAAAGATATAGTTGCAATGGAGAAGGTACAGAGAAGGGCAACGAAAATGATAAAGGGGATGGAACAGCTCCCCTATGAGGAAAGGCTGAAGAGGTTAGGGCTGTTCAGCTTGGAGAAGAGACGGCTGACGGGGATATGATAGAGGTCTTTAAGATCATGAGATGTCTTGAACAAGTAGATATGAATCGGTTATTTACACTTTCGGATAATAGAAGGACTAGGGGGCACACCATGAAGTTAGCAAGTAGCACATTTAAGACCAATCGGAGAAAATTCTTTTCACTCAATGCACAATTAAGCTCTGGAATTTGTTGCCAGAGGATGTGGTTAGTGCAGTTAATGTAGCTGGGTTCAAAAAAGGTTTGGATAAGTTCTTGGAGGAGAAGTCCATTAACTGCTATTAATCAAGTTTACTTAGGGAAAGCCAGTGCTATTAATTGCATCAGTAGCATGGGATCTTCCTAGTGTTTGGGTAATTGCCAGGTTCTTGTGGCCTATTTTGGCCTCTGTTGGAAACAGGATGCTGGGCTTGATGGACCCTTGGTCTGAGCCAGCATAGCAATTTCTTAAGTTCTTTTGAAGCCATAGCTTTTAGGCCAAAACTTTAAGGCTTAACTATCTTGATCTGTTTGACATGGCAGCATTTTGCCAATCAACAGCAGCGTCAGGGACTAATTAATTCTATACCAAAAAAAATATTGTATTGTGAGCCAAACATCAAACTTGACAAACATAATAATAATGATAGAACACAATTCTTACTGTAAACTAGAGAATGATTCTAACAAACATTTCCCACAACTATGTGCCTACCAGATAGCTTTATGCAGAGTAGCACACAGGTGTAATGCTGGGAAATTTAAATGCACTAGCAACATAGAAACTAATCAAAATCTTCAAAATGGCCAAGTCACATGACTTGCTATATGAAAAAAATCTATTAAAATCTTAATGGTGTTGCATAGAAAATGTTGCATAGAAAATGACTACTGAAAAAAATCCCAAATGAAATCTTAGAGAAAAAGTGCTCCAAATACCAATATGAGATAAAGAAAACTCCATATCTAATATATAAAGTAGTGATAACTTAAATACATGTTGATCTAATCATTTTAAAATAAACAAAAAACATCACTGATGGAACCCTTTTTTGTAATTTTTTCTATTGTATTGTTGCATTCAAACCTTTTGGTTCTAATGTCTTCAAATAAAAAATCATTTTTTATTCACTCCGTCTCATCTAAATCTCAATATGTCATCTTGGATATGTCTCTATTTGTTCTATAACGAAAAAAGATAAAGAACCAAAAGAATGATAGTGATCCAAACAATATGAAACAAATGGAGCTTTTCAACACTGATGTGCAAAACAACTTTTATGTTCAGTGATACGAGTTCTCAATGATTTTTTCGTTTTCTCACAGGACAGGCAGGATGGTAGTCCTCACATATGGGTGACATCACAGGATGGAGCCCTGTACGGAAAACGTTTCTGTCAAAGTTTCTACAAAGCTTTGACACTGGCACACTGAGTGCACTGAGCATGCTCAGCCTGCAATTATCCCTGTGAGCCACAGGAGTTTCCCTGAGTCTTCTTTTTTCCGCTCTGCAGTAAGCATAGCAGTTAGGAGCTCTGTGAGAAATTCTAACACTTTTTCCTAATGGAAACACTTACACTTTTACTTCACGAACACTTTTTCCCTACACGGGTCTCCCTTCGCGTACATTTATTCGACGCTCGGTGAGTACTATGCCCTGTTTTTCGATCGGTTCCTGTCACCTCACTGGCCTGCCAACCGACTGCGGCCTTCCCTCTCCCTATGTTTTCAGTTAACCACACACAGCCTGCGAGTGTCCCTCTGTGACACTCTGCCTGGTTATTAGCGCTAGTGGGACAGGGACTTCCACGGTTTCCGTTGCCGCCAGGGCACCTGTAGATTCAGGTCCTTCGATTCTTCGGTACCCTCGCGCAGTCGATGCCCCATCGCTACCATTGGTACCCCCTTTGGACCGTTCTGGATTCTTAGATGCCATCGGTACCCCTCCCCCCGCAGTACTCTGATGCCATCGTCCCTGCATCGTTTCTATCAGTGCCATTCATGTTTTTTCATCCATGGCACTGATTTTTCCTTGGGTTTCATCGGTGCCATCATTGCCCGGATGGATGCCATCGACGTTCACCTTGTCTAGTCGATGCCATCCATGCCTGGGTCAATGCCACCGTCGCCCGGGGCACTCCCATCGGGTCCAGGGTCATTCCATCGATGCCATCCTTTATTTTATGGATGCCATTGATGCCCAGGACCTTTCCATTTTCCATCGATGGGCATGGATGCCAGGTTGATTCCATCGGTGGCCATTGGTGCCAACATCAAATCCATCGGTGCCCACATCGAATCCTTCAGTGCCCGTGCCCGTGGCATCGATGCCATGGATGCCATTGCTGCTTGAGTCGATCCAATCGATACCATCGATGTCCGTGGCAAACAGACCTATTCCTCCTAATTGATGGTCTGTATCTCTTTTCTACCAACAAGCAGGCATTTCACTACAACACTGTGTGTAACCAGTGTCCCAGCCTTAATAGCTTCCCCTCGGCCGCTGCTGCTTGTATATATTTATCAGGCTGCAACCTGGAGTTCTCTCCATACCTTCGCAGCCCATTATTGCTTAGATACGACTAGCCGGCTGGCTCCATGTTTGGCCAGTCCGTCTACTCTTATTCTTTTCGGTTTAACTACCCAACATCCTTCCACCAATCCGTTAAGGGTTTCAGGATGCCCTCCGTTCCAAATTCCACCCCCGTCATTGCGCCTTTCGCGCGTCTTGGGTGCATTTGGTGCACACTTGGGCATCCTCAGCACGGTACTCACCCATATGTGAGGACTACCATCCTGCTTGTCCTGTGAGAAAGCAAGTGTTGCTTACCTGTAACAGGTGTTCTCACAGGACAGCAGGATGTTAGTCCTCACAAAACCCACCCGCCACCCCGCGGAGTTGGGTCTGTGTATGTTTTTACTTTTATTTTAGTTTCGCTTGCGCTTTTAGCTATAAGATGAGACTGAGGGAGACACCTGTGGCTCACAGGGATAATTGCAGGCTGAGCATGCTCAGTGCACCCAGTGTGCCAGTGTCAGTCAAAGCTTTGTAGAAACTTTGACAGAAAAGTTTTCTGTACAGGGCTCCATCCTGTGATGTCACCCATATGGGAGGACTAACATCCTGCTGTCCTGTGAGAACACCTGTTACAGGTAAGCAACACTTGCTATCTCAACATATACTTTCAAACTTGAGCAAAGCATCACATAAACGACAAATGTAGATAGATGACAAATGTAGATGCACAAGTAGTTGAAGAAGGCTAATGATATTCTTTATGAATTATTAGATGTTTAAAAATCTTGATGTGGAAAATTACTGAACAGGCTTTAAAGTGACCATGTGCTGTTGAGGGATCCAGTGTTGCTGTGGATCAAGGCATGGTAGAGAAATGTGAAAGACAAAATTTCTTTAAGATTACGATTTTGAGTGTAAGTAATTCTAAAACGCTGTTTGGAAAAACATGAATGAAGGTTAAATAACTTCTGACATTATAAAATCTTAACAATTTTATTGGAATGTTGAGAAAAAAATTGAGCATGTCTAAAGGAATATAATACTCGTCACAAGTGGATGCCATCATTTTAAAGAAGAAGAAAAGAGGATGACGTTACGAAGCCTGGGCTCCGGCCTTTGGGCCTGGGCCGAGGCCCCAGTTTCAGCCTTAGATCCAGGCCAAGGCCCTGGCGTTGGGACCTGGCCTCCGGTCCAGGCCTCAGCTTTGGGCCTGAACCTGGGCCGAGGCCTAGGTTAAGGCCAAGGTGTTGGGACTCAGCATCTGGGTTGGGCCCCGGCTTTGGGCCTGGGCCCAGGCCTTGGCCTAGGCTGAGAGCCAGGTATCAGGACCTGGCCTTCGGGTTCAGCCCCGGCGTTGGATATCCACGTTGATGAAAATCTGGGATCTGTTCTTGAAATCTTTAACATCTGATTAAAGTAAATTGTTCTTTAATGTGAAAGGGTGCATACTAGAATGATGAAGAAAAATATTCTGATCTGTATATATTTTATAGATGGAGGAAACAATTTGTCCCTGATGATCTCTGCAAACTTAAGGTGTCTAAAAAATATCTCCACTGAGCTAAAAGGCATGGTGAATTTAATATTATCATCACAGGAGTTAAGTTTCTTACTTAGAACTGGGGTACATATTCTTTTTTTTTTTTAATTAACAATTTTATTGCTGAAGTAGATATACAAAACAGATAAAGCAAGTTCAGACACAACAGCAGATTATCTGATAAGCAATAAAATACATTACAACATAAGATGAATGAAAACTGTAGTCGTCCCCCCCCGCATGCTGTGCACTGTCAGCGCAACTCTGTGCGATACTCCATCACTCCAACCAACACATTCAGTATGGCAGTATCCAGTAGAAGTAGGCATATGGATGCCATCCGGAAATTATATTGTAAAAGTTAAGGATCTCCAGCAAATATAAGGTTCCCAGACTTGATTGAATTTGGCAAGGCGATGATATTTCAGTGCCGTTAGACGATAAAGAGTACAGGCCTTGTCCAGACGTTGTAAAAGTTCGTCCGGTGTGGGCGGATGAATTCGTTTCCAATGGTAAGCAATCTCCATTTTAGTAGCCGTGCAGATTTGTTGCATTAATGTTTGAGCCGGTGGAGTAAAAGAGGCGTCTGGGAAAAATAAGAGCACTTGTGCCGTAGATAAGATGCAAGGCGTTTTAAGGAGTTCTGACAATAACTAACATAAGAATATAAGAAAATGCCATACTGGGTCAGACCAAGGGTCCATCAAGCCCAGCATCCCGTTTCCAACAGTAGCCAATCCAGGCCACAAGAACCTGGAAAGTACCCAAAAACTAAGTCCATTCCATGTAACCATTGCTAACGGCAGTGGCTATTCTCTAAGCGAACCTAATAGCAGGTAATGGGATACATAAGACCACAAAGGCTTAATAAATTCACAGTCCCACCACATATGCAGATAAGTCCCAACATGGCGGCAGTTACGCCAACAGTGAGGATCCACTCTGGTGTAGTAGCGATGCAGCCTTGCTGGTGTCAGATGCCACCGATATAGGATCTTATAATTGGCTTCAACAATCCTGGCGGATATATTTCCACGGGAAATAGTGGAAAATATATTTGTCCATTCCTCTTCGGATATGGAGATCCAGAGATCGGTCTCCCAGGCAACCATGTGGGCATGTTTGCTAAACGGTTGAGTTGCCAGTAATTGGTAAATTTTAGAGATAAGGCCCCCTATAGCTTTAGGGTTGTCGCAATAACCTTCAAACAGGGAACGTGTGGGAGCCAACAGTCCCTTTTTTTGAGCATGAATTAGAAAATGACGTAGCTGAATGTAAGGCAGGAATTCCACAGAAGGTAACTGGTAGGCCTCTTGTAAGGTTGAAAAAGGTAAGAGGTTGTCCTGTTGTAGAACATGTTGGATGCAAGATATGCCATTAGATTTCCACAAGGCATATGCTTTAGTAGGAAGGCCTACTGGGAATATAATGTTGTGGAACAGAAAAGTAAGAGAGTGATAGTCATATTTGCCCACAAGCTTATGTTTCCACACATTATATGTCTGTCTGGTGCACGGAGTTAGCTTAAGGTTTGCTCGCCATGTTTTAGCAGGTTGCCAAACAAATGATGCTAGGGGCACCGGGGTTATCCATGCTTGTTCCAGAGCGACCTACGGTTTAACAGAAACCGAACCGTGCCAATCAATTATGGGGCGAAGCTGTGCAGCCACATAATATCTGGACAGATTAGGTAAGCCCAGGCCGCCCAATGATTTAGACTGAGAGAATTTTTTGTGCCACCCGCGGTGGGCAATGTCTCCAGAGGAAGCGAAGCAGCTTTCTTTGCCATTGGAGCAGAGTGGAGCGTCCTACCATGATAGGTAGAGTCTGGAAAAGGTAAAGGAACCTCGGGAGGATGTTCATCTTAATAGTAGCCAGGCGTCCAAGCCAGGTGAGGGGGAGTGCAGTCCATTTCTCTAAATCTACATCAATTTTTTTAAGTAAGGGAACATAATTAAGCTGAAAAAGTTCTGATACATTATTACTAAGATATACCCCAAGATATTTAAGTTTATTTGTTGCCCACCAGAAGGCATGCCTTTCTTTCAATTTACAAACCATATCAGGAGGACATGTTATATTCAAAATTTCTGATTTGTCCCAGTTAATTTTGAAACCAGAGACAGCGCTAAATTGTGCCAACTCCGTTTCAAGAACCGGGAGAGTCAAAACGGGACTACCCACCGTAAATATAATGTCGTCGGCAAACAAGGACAATTTGGATTCGCATGTGTGGGTAGTAAATCCTTGCACCCCTCTATTGGTTCTTATAGATATGGCCAAGGGTTCAAGGAAAATAGCGAATAGTAGGGGAGACAGGGGGCAACCCTGCCTCGTCCCTCTTTGCACCGGGAAAGGTACAGTATACCTGCCATTGATTTTGATGCTGGCTAAGGGGTTGGAATAAAGGGCTTGGATCCAATTGTGAAAAAAAGATCCAAACTCCATTTCCTGTAGGGCATGAAACAAAAAAGGCCAGTGTACCATGTCGAAGGCCTTTTCTGCATCTATGGCCAGGAGGAGATGGTCAACCTGGCAATGTGAGGCACCCCAAATAATATTAATAATTTTACGCACATTGTCACTGGCCATGCGGCCAGGTATAAATCCAGCCTGGTCAGGGTGGATAATGCGTGCTATAAAGCAATTTAGCCTGTTGGCCAGGATTTTGGCTAAGATTTTAAGATCCAAGTTTATTAACGAAATTGGCTGATAGGAAGCACATAGGGCTGGATCTCTCCCAGGCTTGGCTATAATGGTAATGCCAGCGGTATTAGAATCCGAATGCAATGTTCCCCCTTCCCGTAGGAAATTAAAGTGACTCTGGAGGTGCGGGGCTAGGACATGTCTGAATGATTTATAACATTTAGCTGTTAGGCCATCGGGACCTGGAGCCTTGCCTACCTTGAGAGTTTTATAACCTCTAAAATCTCCGGAGTCGTTATTTCCGCATTTAAACTGTCTCGCATTTCCTGGGTAAGACGAGGAAGGGGGAGCGTTCGGAGATATTGAAGTATATCTGCTGATGAAATATGGGTTTCTGCTGAGTAGAGATCTCGATAAAACTTAAGAAATTGCTGTGTTATGGCTGAATTGGCTGTTTCAATCTGTCCCTTTTCGTTTTTTATTTTGAGGATGTGGTTTTGAAAAGACTGTTTTTTTAGTTGGTGAGCCAATACCTTTCCAGCCTTGTTTCCTCCCTCAAAGTGTGTTTGCCTGGTGAGGTTCAGTGCATGCGTGATGTGGTCCAATTCAAGCCTATGTAACTCTTCTCTGCCTTTGGTGAGCTGAGACAGAATACTCTTAGAGCGAGAATGGCAGTGCCGGTTCGTAAGATCCGCTATGCAGGCCCGTAGATGAGAGCAGGCTGCCTCCTTCTGTTTCTTAATATGAGAGGCAAAGGAAATAAAATGTCCCCTGATATAGGATTTGAAACAATCCCAGACTGTAACTGGAGAAGAAACGGATCCCACATTTGTAGTGAAAAAATCTCAAATCACCTCTGTGGAGGACTGTAGAAACTGCGGGTCATGTAGAAGGGAATCATTGAGCCGCCAATACCTGCGACCATAATCCCCAATAGGGATACTAAGGTGCAGTGAGATAGGGGCATGATCGGACCATGTCACGATTCCCACCTCAGGTCTGCGGACCATATGAAATAAATTTTTGTCCACCAGCAAATCAATACGAGTATAAGAATCATGTGGTTTAGAGTAAAATGAGTAGGACCGTGAGTGTGGGAAGGTGGTTCTCCAGGAATCCACTAGATTATGATCAGACATAAGGTCTTTAAGAGCCCTGGTATGCGCCTGAGCTGTGTGGGTGAAACCCTTAGAGGTATCCAATGGAGGTGAGAGAGGTACGTTAAAGTCTCCCCCTACAATAAGATGTCCCGAGGCGTGTTGGAGAATGACCATATGTAGTTGCCTAAAGAAAGCAGCCTGCTCCTTGTTAGGGGCATATACAGTAAGTAGTGAAAAATCGAGGCCAAACATGGTAATATTTAACAATAAATATCGACCCTGTGGGTCTGAGATCACTTGCTTACATTCAAACACCATATGGGATGCAAAAAGGATGCCAACTCCTGCATACTTTGCCTGTTTGTTAGCTGCAGAAAAATACTGAAATGGAAATATAGGGGATTTCAATAAGGCTTCATACCTGCAGGTTAAGTGCGTTTCCTGCACAAAGACAATGTCCGGATTTGAGGCTTCCGTCTCTCTATAAAAGAGGGATCTCTTCTGGGGAGTGTTGAACCCTTTAACATTTAACGATATTACTTTTATCATAGCCATTTATCTGGTAAGGGCTAGCTCTGGGCACCAAAAAGGGATACTATGTCCCATTAATCCATGTAGGGTAGCTACCATGCGAATAACAGATGGCATATGGATTCCAGTGAATTCAAAAAGCAGCCAGAGAGATACATCATACTTAGTATGGGATGAGAAAGAAAAAAGAAACATCCTGCCATTAGCAAAAAATATGCAGCATGGAGGAGTGGTGCATCGACAGTCACAACAACATAAGAACACAATAGTCACTATAGCATGCCCCCCATGGGAACACAGACAAACCTGTGATCCCCTAGAACATTGTCTGCCAAATCCTCCAAGCAGACTGTCTCCCATTCCAGAAAGGGGAAAATCGGTGAGGTCACAGATTCATGAGATGGAGTCTCCACCCCCCCCCAGACCCACAACATACAACTTACAAAGAGTAAAATAAACAGGCTAGCCGCAATCCTGCAACAGTGCAATCTGTTCAAATCAAGTAAATACATAATGTATTATATTAGGTGATCTCTGACTTTGTAGGATACAACTCCTCCGCATTTGGAGCATTGATGGAAGTCAGCCCAGGCCAGGTACTGGGGAGGAGCCCCCTGATTGTCGCCGGAGCCGGCTATTCCGTTTCCCAACTCTCTGCCATGCTGGATGTTGAGGCCGTGCAGAAGTGGTGCCATGAGCCTTATGGGAGGGCTGCGGTGCCACAAAGCCCAAGCTGGAGAGACCTGGCGTAGCTTCTTCTGGAGTCAGACATCTGTGCGTTATACCATCATGAAAAAAGGATAGTCCGAATGGATGGGACCACCGGTATCTCACTGACTTGCTGCGCAAGAAGGTAGTAACATCTCGAAAAGATTGCCGGTTCTGGAGCGTTGCCAGAGAGAGATCAGGGAAAATGGCAATTTTATGGTTTTCCCAAACCCATTCATTCCTCTCACGTGCTGCTGCTGCTATCCGCTCTTTGATTTGGAATGAAGTGAAGCAGACTATGATGTCTCGCGGTCGGTTAGACTGTGGGGCTCGCAGGGCTCTATGTGCCCAATCAAAATGAATTTCAAGAGGGTCAAAATCACCTCCTTTTGTGGTCTCCTGAAGAAGGATCAGCACATGACAGTGCTCAGGCCCTGACGGCTCCGCAATGCCCCGAAACTGGAGATTGCTCCGTCTCGCTCTGTTTTCTAAATCAGCTATTTTCGCAGTAAGTTGGGCGTTATCGGCTCGCAAGGTATCAAGCGTAGTTTTATGAACAGATATTTGCTCGGCTTGACCCTCGACCTGCACATCTATGTCTCCAACCCGGTGTCCTAGGGCCGTAAGATCCTCCCTTACTTCCTCAACACGGGTGAATAGTTCCTGACGATACGCTTTTAAGTCTGACCTGATGCAGGCAAACCATTCTCTAAATTCGGCCCTGGTCGGGTGTTCAGTCAGTGCGCCTTCAGCTAGTGTGGGGTCGGGCAGAAGCGGCTCTGGTGATAAAGCGCTCAGAGCCCCGCCATCTTGGCCTCCATCCTCCCCGACCGGCGAACAGGCCGCATCTTTGCTATTCTCTTTCTGGTAAGAGAAGCGTTGGAGATCCAAATTTTTTTTCTTACTAGCCATGTCGTGGTCAAGGCAAGCTCCCAAAGCTGTATGGGGTCAAGATAAGCGATGAGATCGCGGATCGCGGCGGATCTGGGAGGGATACGGCGGGAGCTCGGAGATCAGGCTGCCATCTCACAGCGTGACGTCACGCTCCCCCCTGGGGTACATATTCTAGTGGTAATTTTGAAACATTGCACATAAAAAAGTCAACATAAACATACAAGTTACATCGATTTTCAAAGCTGCCTTACGTACATACGTTTGCTTTGCAAATTATCCCATCAAATTTACCTGCACGTTTTTCCTGCTAAAATATCTACATAAATTTTTCATGAAAATTTAAACACATTTTTTAAAATTCAAAAGTGTAGACAGAAGTCCAAAACCGTCCTCAGTTCTGCCCTGGGAAAACCTCTTCTAAGTTGAGGTAAATTTACATGCATAAGAAGATAAGAAATTGCCATTCTGGGTCAGACCAACGGTCCATCAAGCCCAGCATCCTGTTTCCAACAGAGGCCAAACCAGGCTACAAGTACCTGGCAAGTACCCAAAAATAAGTATATCCCATGCTATTGATGCTAGTAAAAGCAGTGGCTATTTTCTAGGTCAACTTGATTAATAGCAGGTAATGGACTTCTCCTCCAAGAACTTAACCAAACTGTTTTTAAACCCAGCTACACTAACTGCACTAACCACATCCCCTGGCAGCAAATTCCAGAGTTTAATTGTGCATTGAGTGAAAAAGAACTTACTCCGATTAGTTTTAAATGTGCTAAATGCTAACTTCATGGAGTGCCCCCTAGTCCTTTTATTATCTGAAAGAGTAAATAACTGATTCACATTTACCCATTCTAGACCTCTCATTATTTTAAACACCTCTATTATATCCCCCCTTAGCCGTCTCTTCTTCAAGCTGAACAGTCCTAATATCTTTAGTCTTTACTCATAGAGGAGCTGTTCCATCCCACATATCAGGCAGGCAGTTTTGTAAAAGGCAATACTGCTTCACTTGCTTCTAAAACAGAAGATAGTGCACATTTAGAGATCCAGTGGATTGCAAGATCCAAGACAGCATGGTTTTACTAGAGGTAGATCTTGGCAGACCAATCTGCTCAATTTATTTGGGTGACCAGAGAGCAGAATCAAGGAAAAGTGCTAGATGTAGTGTACTTGGATTTCAGTAAGATCTTTGGCACAGTTCCACATAGGCAACTTAAAAATAAATTGAGCACCCTTGTTATGGGCCCTAGAGTGACTGACAGGATTAGAAAGTGGTTGAATGGAAGGCGACAAAGTGTAGTTGTAAATAGAATTCACTCTGAGGGGGTGGATGTTACTAGCAATTATGCCTCAAGGATTGGTTCTTGGACCAGTTCTTATAAACATTTTCATGAGTGACATTTGCAGAATGATTGTCGGGAAAGGTTTGTCTTTTAGCCAGTGACAGCCAGGAAGGTGTGGAATACATGTGGAGGGATCTAGCAAAGCTCAAGGAATGGTATCTGGTCTTGCAGCTAAGATTTAATACTAAAATATGCAGAGCTATGCTTTTAGGATGCAAAAATCCAAGGGAAGGTACAATATTGGTGGTGTAATTCTTCTAAGCACTAAAGAAGAGTGGAATCTGGGTGATAGTATCTGATGATCTTAAGGTGGCTAAATAGATGGATAATGTGACAACAAAAGCCAGAAAGATGCTTGTCTGCATAGGGAGACAAATGGTAAGAAAAAAAGGAAAATGAAATTACCCCTTGTATTGGTCCCTGGTGAGACCTCATTTGGAATATGATATACAATTCTGGAGACTGCACTTTCAAAAGGATAAAAACTGGTTGGAGTTTGTCCAGAGGATGGCTGCTAAAATGATCAGTAGAGATGTGGATTTGGGAGAAATGATATAGGAAACAAAACTACATTTCCTATTATAAGAACATAAGAACATGCCATACTGGGACAGACCAAGGGTCCATCAAGCCCAGCATCCTGTTTCCAACAGTGGCCAACCCAGGCCATAAGAACCTGGCAAGTACCCAAAAACTAAGTCTATTCCATGTTACTGTTGTTATGTTATGAGTAAAGTCAATAGTGGACCCTTGGGCCGGCTGAGGTGGACAGCGTCCACAGGAGTTAATAAGCCGGGAGGCGGCACTCAGCTGGAGCGGACTGGTGGCGTCTTCACCCTGGAAACCCGAGACCCCCCCAGGAGGAGCCCGTAGGGGTCCGAGTCGCTGGGACTTAGGAGAATCGTGAAAGAGTCCAAGGTTCGAGGCTGGCAGAAGACAAAGGAGAATCGTGAAGAAGACCAAGGTTCGGGGCTGGCTGAAGACAAAGGAGAATCGTGAAGAAGACCAAGGTTCGTGGCTGGCTGAAGACAAAGGAGAATCGTGAAGAAGACCAAGGTTCGTGGCTGGCTGAAGACAAAGGAGAATCGTGAAGAAGACCAAGGTTCGTGGCTGGCTGAAGACAAAGGAGAATCGTGAAGAAGACCAAGGTTCGTGGCTGGCTGAAGACAAAGGAGAATCAGGAACCGGAGCTGGAGTCAGGATATGTAGACAGCAAGTGGAGCCCAGAGCTGGAGCCAAGGCACAGCAGGACCAAACGGAACCTGACCTGGAAGCAAGGCACGGCTGGGACAAGCTGGAACCGGAGCTGGAAGCAAGGCACGGCTGGAACAAGCTGGAACCGGAGCTGGAAGCAAGGCACGGCTGGAACAAGCAGGAACCGGAGCTGGAAGCAAGGCACGGCTGGAACAAGCAGGAACCAGAGCTGGAAGCAAGGCACGGC